>NW_027463404.1:0-160034 GCF_050947455.1 Rhinoderma darwinii | reverse complement strand
GGTTGCTCTTCAGGGCTGACGCAGTCACCTCGACCTTCGGATACCTGCACAGCTCCATCTACTTGATATGGTCCACAAGGAATAAATTGACTTCTAAGATTAAAGTAAGCATCCTGTTTTCACGGTACTGGGCTTCCGAGTGCCCCCGCTGGCACTAGGGCATTGCTGCCAGTCCAGGGGGTCACAGGAAGGACAAATCTGCTAACTCTTTTCCAGAACAACCTTCAGACATTGCCGCCACCCCCATGCACTAACAATAATATAATTTACAGTGCCACACAAGGGAAATACTACCATAAAATGCTTAAAAAATACTTCCATTGTGTGCTTAAATATTACCAACATACACGGCTTAATAAATACTCCCCCCCCCGTACAGTGCTCAATTATCCACATAGATTGCTCAAATAATAACACCATACAGATCTTAAATATTACCAACATTCATCATCACCACAGAGTGCCCAAATATTTCCAACATACAGTGTTCAAATACCACCATGCAGTGCTCATATAATACCACCATACAGTGCTCAATACCAACATACAGTGCTCAAATACCTTCACTACACCATGCTCAAATAATACCACTATACAGTGCTCATAATACCAACATACTAAGTGCTCATACAATACCACCCCACAGTGCTCAAATAATTCCACCATACAGTGCTCAAATAATAGCACTACACAGTGCTCAAAGGTTATAACCGCACAGTGCTCAAATAATTCCACCATACACAGCTCATATAATACCACCATACAGTGCTCATATATTACCGCCATACAGTGCTCAAATATTACCACCATACAGTGCTCAAATATTACCAACATACAGTGCTCATATAATACCGCCATACAGTGCTCAAATATTACCACCATACACTGCTCACATAATACCACCATACAGTGCTCATATAATACCACCATACACTGCTCACATAATACCACCATACAGTGCTCATATAATACCACCACACAGTGCTCATATATTACCGCCATACAGTGCTCAATACCAACATACAGTGCTCATATAATACCGCCATACAGTGCTCAAATATTACCACCATACAGTGCTCACATATTACCACCACACAGTGCTCAAATATTACCACCATACAGTGCTTATATAATACCGCCATACAGTGCTCACATAATACCACCACACAGTGCTCACATAATACCACCATACACTGCTCACATACCATACACTGCTCACATAATACCACCATACACTGCTCACATAATACCACCATACAGTGCTCATATATTACCGCCATACAGTGCTCACATAATACCACCATATACTGCTCACATAATACCACCATACACTGCTCACATAATACCATACACTGCTCACATAATACCGCCATACACTGCTCACATAATATCACCATGCAGTGCTCACATAATACCACCATACAGTGCTCACATAATACCACCATATACTGCTCACATAATACCACCATACACTGCTCACAGAATACCATACACTGCTCACATAATACCGCCATACACTGCTCACATAATACCACCATGCAGTGCTCACATAATACCACCATACAGTGCTCACATATTACCACCACACAGTGCTCAAATAATACCACCAAACAGTGCTCAAATAATACCACCATACAGTGCTTATATAATACCGCCATACAGTGCTCACATAATACCACACAGTGCTCACATAATACCACCATACACTGCTCACATACCATACACTGCTCACATAATACCACCATACACTGCTCACATAATACCACCATACAGTGCTCATATATTACCGCCATACAGTGCTCACATAATACCACCATATACTGCTCACATAATACCACCATACACTGCTCACATAATACCATACACTGCTCACATAATACCGCCATACACTGCTCACATAATATCACCATGCAGTGCTCACATAATACCACCATACAGTGCTCACATAATACCACCATATACTGCTCACATAATACCACCATACACTGCTCACAGAATACCATACACTGCTCACATAATACCGCCATACACTGCTCACATAATACCACCATGCAGTGCTCACATAATACCACCATACAGTGCTCACATATTACCACCACACAGTGCTCAAATAATACCACCAAACAGTGCTCAAATAATACCACCATACAATGCTCAAATAATACCACCATACAGTGCGCAAATAATACCACCATACACTGCTCACATAATACCACCATACAGTGCTCATCTAATTCCACTATACACTGCTCACATAATACCACCATACAGTGCTCACATAATACCACCATACACTGCTCACATAATACCACCGTACACTGCTCACATAATACCACCATACACTGCTCACATAATACTACCAATACACTGCTCACATAATACCACTATACACTGCTCACATAATACCACCATACAGTGCTCACATAATACCACCATACACTGCTCACATAATACTACCATACACTGCTCACATAATACCATCATACACTGCTCACATACCACCATACACTGCCCACATAATACCACCATACACTGCTCACATAATACCACTATACACTGCTCACATAATACCACCATACAGTGCTCATATAATACCACCATACACTGCTCACATAATACCACCATACAGTGCTCATATAATACTACCGTACAGTGCTCACATAATACCACTATACACTGCTCACATAATACCACCATACAGTGCTCACATAATACCACCATACACTGCTCACATAATACTACCATACACTGCTCACATAATACCATCATACACTGCTCACATAATACCACCATACACTGCTCACATAATACCACCATACACTGCTCACATAATACCACTATACACTGCTCACATAATACCACCATACAGTGCTCACATAATACCACCATACACTGCTCACATAATACCACCGTACAGTGCTCACATAATACCACTATACACTGCTCACATAATACCACCATACAGTGCTCACATAATACCACCATACACTGCTCACATAATACCACTATACACTGCTCACATAATACTACCATACACTGCTCACATAATACCATCATACACTGCTCACATACCACCATACACTGCCCACATAATACCACCATACACTGCTCACATAATACCATCATACACTGCTCACATAATACCACTATACACTGCTCACATAATACCACCATACAGTGCTCATATAATACCACCATACACTGCTCACATAATACCACTATACACTGCTCACATAATACCACCATACAGTGCTCATATAATACCACCGTACAGTGCTCACATAATACCACTATACACTGCTCAAATAATACCACCATACAGTGCTCACATAATACCACCATACACTGCTCACATAATACTACCATACACTGCTCACATAATACCATCATACACTGCTCACATACCACCATACACTGCCCACATAATACCACCATACACTGCTCACATAATACCATCATACACTGCTCACATAATACCACTATACACTGCTCACATAATACCACCATACAGTGCTCATATAATACCATCATACACTGCTCACATAATACCACTATACACTGCTCACATAATACCACCATACAGTGCTCATATAATACCACCATACAGAGCTCATATAATACCACCATACAGTGCTCACATAATACCACCATACACTGCTCACATAATACTACCATACACTGCTTACATAATACCATCATACACTGCTCACATACCACCATACACTGCCCACATAATACCACCATACACTGTTCACATAATACCATCATACACTGCTCACATAATACCACTATACACTGCTCACATAATACCACCATACAGTGCTCATATAATACCATCATACACTGCTCACATAATACCACCATACACTGCTCACATAATACCACCATACAGTGCTCATATAATACCACCGTACAGTGCTCACATAATACCACCATACACTGCTCACATAATACTACCATACACTGCTCACATAATACCATCATACACTGCTCACATACCACCATACACTGCCCACATAATACCACCATACACTGCTCACATAATACCATCATACACTGCTCACATAATACCACTATACACTGCTCACATAATACCACCATACAGTGCTCACATAATACCACTATACACTGCTCACATAATACCACTATACAGTGCTCACATAATACCACCATACACTGCTCACATAATACCACCATACACTGCTCACATAATACCGCCATACACTGCTCACATAATACCACCATACACTGCCCACATAATACCACCATACACTGCTCACATAATACCATCATACAGTGCTCACATAATACCACCATACACTGCTCACATAATACCACCATACACTGCTCACATAATACTACCATACACTGCTCACATAATACCATCATACACTGCTCACATACCACCATACACTGCCCACATAATACCACCATACACTGCTCACATAATACCATCATACACTGCTCACATAATACCACTATACAGTGCTCACATAATACCACTATACAGTGCTCACATAATACCACCATACGCTGCTCACATAATACCACCATACACTGCTCACATAATACCACCATACACTGCTCACATAATACCACCATACACTGCTCACATAATACCACCATACGCTTCTCACATAATACCACCATACACTGCTCACATAATACCACCATACAGTGCTCACATAATACCGCCATACACTGCTCACATAATACCACTATACACAGCTCATATAATACCACCATACAGTGCTCACATAATACCACCATACACTGCTCACATAATACCACCATACAGTGCTCACATAATACCACCATACACTGCTCACATAATACCACCGTACAGTGCTCACATAATACCACTATACACTGCTCACATAATACCACTATACAGTGCTCATATAATACCACCATACACTGCTCACATAATACCACCATACAGTGCTCACATAATACCACCATACACTGCTCACATAACACCACCATACAGAGCTCACATAATACCACCATACAGTGCTCACATAATACCACCATACAGCTCTCTACATCAAGTTATCTAATACCCGTTCTATACAACTTATGGCAGTCACAAGACCCAGTTGGCAGGCAGTGTGTGGCACCCCCTTCAGCAGGGCATTAGTTTAGCATGAACTAGCACAGGATTTGGGGTGGGGCATTTGTATTTTTAGTACGGGGCCCTCTGCGCTATGCTCCTCTGGTGGGTAGTTCTATTTGCGGTTTTCAGATCGCCCTTTCCTGACCTTCAGATATCTCCATCCACTAATTAGATTGACAGATTTTGCATATCCTGTAAAACACGGATGTGATATGTAAATAATTCTGAAGATTCCAGCTCCATTCTAAACTTTCTCCCAGAATGCTTTGGGTTGTTTTTTTTTCACTATCAACGATTCCCTGAAGAAACGTTTTTGTTCCATTTTTTCCTGGACTCAGGATTTAGCCATCTTTTTTTTTTTGTCCTCTTTTTAGAATTCTTTAAGCTTTTCATCAAAGGTTTCCTGTGACAAATGTTTTGAGGGATTTTAGAATTCTAAAAATTGTTGCAAACATTTTAAAAAAAGACAACGTTTTACTAGGAAAAACAGAAATAATATTTTGAGACTCTTGTCGGAAGTTCCCCCTCCCGGAGTCCACATGGAAAAACCTCTAATCTTGTTCTGCTAAAATTAATTCTGAGGCCAAACTGTGAATTAACTATTTCAGGATCAAAGGGAATTAAGAAACAAAGATTTTTTTAAAATTTAAAAATATAATTTTCCCGTACTAGCAGAGACTCCCCTCCGCTCTGGTGAAATCCGGCTGTAAACATCGCCATCGTCTCTTGATTAACAGGGAACTTGGAATTTGCCAAAATTTCATTTCTAGGACTTGGTGAACGTGTTACGCCGCATTTCTCTTTTCTATCCATTTATTTTTACATTTTAGAAATGTAAAAATTTAATTCTGCTTGAACTAAGAGATTAGTAACACTCCCAGGAATAAAAACCATGTTTTTTTTATAATTGACGTAATTTGTGAGGTCGACGACTATAAAGAGAGGACACCCCGGGATGAGGTCATTTTTTTCACAAGCACGTAAAATAAGGAGCGGGATTTCAGTGCTAATTCCTCACACAATGATCCTGAGCTGATAAAATATGAGCGATCAGGGAGATTGTCGGCACAAATCTAAATCTGCGTCTCCCCATAATGATCTATGAGAACAGTAAATTGGACCCATATTCTGCCGTTACCAATATAACACATGGCCGCCATACCGATGTAGCCAAGTTTATCTGGCCTCTGATAACTTGATATCACACAACAAAAGCCACTGGAAAGTCAAGGTAAAGTCTCTTGCCGCCGTGTGAAGATAAGGACGGCTACAACTGTATTTATCTGACGCTTTCCGAGGGATGAATAACCCAAGTGAAGACAACCCTTTGGCTCTGTTCACACTGAGTTTTGTTTTAGCTTTTTTCCTTCAGGAATTTTGAGGCGATTTTCGCCCCCGCGGCCATTGAGCGCCATGGGCAAAAAAAAAAAAAAAAAATGCTTTCTCTGTCTACTATTGATTTCAATGGGAGGTCAGAGGCGGAACTGTGACAAGAAAGAGCATGCCGCTTTTTTTTACCGCAAGCAGCTAAAAAAAAAACGCCTCCCATTGAAATCAATGGGAGGTGGTTTCGGCCTATTTTGCCTCTGATTCCGACACAGTTTTTGCGTCAAAATCAACGTAAAAAAACTCTGTGTGAACTGGGCCTTAGAATGAAGTCGGTCCATAAATACCAGGCTACATATTCTCAGATGTCCAGAATCATTATTATTATAAGAACTATTATGACGGGAGGAACAATCAACTACTGAAGGTTTGGCCTTGATATGACCACTAGGGCATCATAAAGAGACCCAATAGACGGTCATGAGAAAATGATTATGGGTTGACGTGGATAATGAAAAGAACAGTTCAGAGATGCTGCTCGGGCTGGTTATATAGTAAAGCAGACTCGGCTTGTGTCTACCGGGGCAGAGGTTGAGTGGCCACTCTTCACTCACAATAATAGGTGTCAAACTGATGGTCATGTTCTAGATTTGGTGCTCAATGACATTTTGGAATCCACTTGTTCATGATCCCATTGTAGATTCCATCATTTAAAGGGCCAGATCCTAGTGTCAGATGCCCTCGAACTGGATTACGGCTGCCAATCCGGCACTTGCTCTCACTGTGACTCTTGCACTTGCCAATTGGATCAGTACAAAGGTTGCTCATAATACGATGGAGGGGACTGACCCCGAACACCAGCGAGCCCCTATGGGAGTAACGTTGTTCTTTGTCCAGGCTCAGACCCGTTGGGTGTTGTTGTTTGCAGCTGTTGATCCTGCCGAGGAGTACATTCAATTTTCCTGATTACTTTTCCTTAAAACTCAAGGTGCATATTTTCCAGTTATCTTATCCCCAGGGAAACATGGGTTAATGCCGTTACAGGATCAGGGAAATCAGGGATTTGCAGACGTCTCAAACTCAAGAGTTAAATTCTGTGATGGGGTTCAAAAGAGCCAGAAAACATGAGATTTTGGGCAATGTGCCCCCTCAGCAGATGTGCGGGCGCAGGGCCCAAAACATCACAAATTTCTTCTTTTGCCTTTTTTTAAACTTGTAATTAGTGGAGATCCCTGGGGGGCAGGGCAGGTCTTCCAGGTCACGAGCTCTGTCTGTTGTTCTATGTACACGTTGCCTGCGTTCTGTTTGCTTTTAATAATTGGGATAGAACGCGCTGAATTTTTATATAATTTAAAGGAAATTTGAATCACATCCTAAAATCTTAAAGGCGCAGCACATACAAAGCTTTTTGGCATTTATGCTCAGCAGGGGCGTACATAAAATCAAAATGGAACTTCCCATCTCGTTCACACCCCCTTTATTGTCTGAACCAATCCCCCTCCTTGTGCTCCGCTGGGGCTGTCTAATGGTACACAGTCCCTATGAGGATCCATATAATACCCCTCTCAGCAGCGCCAAGGGAGAATCTGCGGTTAGAGGAGGCACGGCTATGGTTTAAAGGGGTCGTGTGCTTCGGACATGCGCTCACACAGGGGCGGCTGACGGTGCACTTGTCCTGGTTGGTAGGTACCAGGGATGGCACCAACAAGCCACTTTGCTTTGGCCAGTGTATTTAGATACAGGGATAGAGTAATTAACGTAATTTTTTTTCCAGTTTACGGAAAACCCAACTACGACTCTGCGCTCCCCTAAATTATCTCAACATATTATAAACTACAATTGACACTATATGAGGAGTCAACGTCTGACCATGACGGCACACACTTATATCTATACATCCCGTCTATGTACCTATAGACTGGCAGTGAGGGTGATTAGGTATAGACAATACACAGCAGCTCCGTACAGCTGGGGCCCCCGAGATCTCAGCTCAATGTGGTCGTCTATATACAACCCCCAGAAGTCTCCAGTATAACGAGGAAGAAGAGTAAGAGCCAGGCAGGGACGTCAGCTCGGCTCCTGCTCCCATCCCATGTGTTTATCTTTTAGGGATCCCTACACTGTGTTATCGGACAGGTGTCCCCCATGTGATCGCATCTTTACACAACCAAAAGTTCCATTTGGAAAAGTGAAAAATATCCCGTCTTCTTTATTACAAACAAACTTGGACTTCATTAAACTTTGCAGAGCGAGGTCACCAGATTGCTGTGCAATTAATTCATTGTAACCCCAAGTCCCGGGACATCTCTCATTCTACTGATGTCATTTTTGGAGGTTAGGTTACATTTTCAATGCTATAAATGGCTGCGTGCCCGCCGTGCAGAGAGATGGAGATGACTGTAATATTTTCTGCATGACAGAAGTAAAAAACTTCTAATGGAACCGGCCAGGGCTCAGTGCGGCCATTCTGCTGCTTGGGGGGGCTTTCTTCCCATCTCTACCATTAAAAATGTGGTTATGACTTTTCTGTAGTATTTTTGCAGAAAGAAGGAAGAGGTCATTCATTTGCATTTTTACTGCACACAAAAGAACAATAAAATTCCTTCAAGCCTTCAAAACAAGTCATAAGAAAACCTCGTGTCATGTGTTCTACTATGAAGGGAGTCGTCACTGATCTTGAGGATTTCGAGTTTGAGCACAGAATTAGCAAATGTGAGAGCCTTGACCAGCTGCATGCCACAGTCCCGACTCCGATAGAAAATAAAGTCTACGGCTATAACATAGAAGTAACATCTCCAGAGTCAACCGTAAAGTCACCACTCCGAGGGTCCACCATCAAATAGTCAATCATCTGAAAATGTCAAAATCAAGACACCCTTAGAAGATTTAATTGTCCCAAGAGTCAACCATGAAAAACACCATCCTGACTATCCAGAGTCAACCAAAGTCTTTTAACATAATAATTTTGAGCTCGATCATCCTATATAATTATCAACCTCAAGTCAAATCACAAGCCGCCGTTCAAGGAGTCAATAACCTCAAGAATAAACCAAACAGCCAACTAAGAGTCCAACCTCCCAAGTGTCAACCATCATCAAGCCCCCATGCCAAGAGTCAGTGCTACTTGAGTCAACTACCCAGCCAACAAACCAAAAGCAATCACCGGGTCAGCATCCCGACAGTCAACACCAAAGCCGGAATCTGTAAGGTAATATTTTATAAATAAAGTTATATCCTGGAAAGCCGGAGAGATCAAGGACCCATGACGATTGGCAATTCAAAAAATGTGTGCACATCACCAAAAAACAAGGCCAAATAGATGGATTCCCCCGAGCATCACGGTGAAAAGCGTCAAGAATCGTAAATGGCCACCAATAAACCGCAGCCACACAATCGTCCAGTGCATCACACCATATACGATCATCTTCATTATTTATATCATTTGGATTACAGTTTCTTTTTCGTTTATAAATAATTATTGTAAGGCTAAGTTCACACGGAGTATTTTGCAGGAGGAAAAATTGTCTCAAAATTCCGTTTGGAATAAAATGGAATAAAACGTTGCGAAATGCGCTTTCTCTGCCTCCCATTAATGTCAATGGGAGGTCAGAGGCGTAAATGCCTGAAGATAGGGCATGTCCCTTATTTTTCCCGCGAGCCGGTTTTTCCGCTTGTGGGGAAAAAAACGCTTCCGCCTCCCATTGAAACCAACGGGAGGCATTTTCGGCCGTTTTTTGGCGCGGTTTCCGCGTCAAAACACTCTGTGTGAACCCAGCCTAAGAAGTTATTACCATCAAACAGGTCAGTTATTTCCTTTGCTGTATTTTCGGGACTGTTGTAACGCAGATTGTTACTTTCTATGATGCTTTTCAACTTTTCACAGCCCAAATAAACACGTGTACATGAAGCGTGTGATTGCATCGTATGTGGACGATAAACACTAAGAGGGGAGTTCCTGCCTCGGAGAGTAGAAAAGCCCATGTTTCCTAAACACATAAATACAAACACTGACAGATCATACAAACATTTTCAGCTGGGTCTCCTCCAGATTCTGCACTTCTCCTTTAAGTGAATTGGGAAGGAGCACAGCGCCTTTTACATTACTGCCAGCAGCGTGTGGGGTCTCGCATGCAACACAAACGCTGGATATCGGTTTTCAAATACGAGCTTGCAATAATGTCCAGACTTAATGTAATGTTTATTGCCAAAAATGTCCATTTTAATTTTTTCCTGAGTAACGAGCCACGAGTGAAAGGCTGGCTACGGAAAGACAATCCTTTACAATGACAAAGAGACGTCGAGAAACCCATATGAGAGCCAAATGTTGCAGGAGGAGAGTTTAAAAGCAGATAAAGAATTCAGTGTGGCCTAAATTGTAAAGAGGGAACAACTTAAGTCAAATTACAAGTCAGAAGATGTCAATTAGAGCAGGGCTGTAGAGACGGCTATTGAGGCCCAGGTCTACCGTCGCGCTTCTCTCCGCAGGGTTGACTTTTTTTTTTAAAAAAACACTCCTTTATTTTTTTTACTTTCATTTTTTTTTTCCCTTTATTTTTTTTTTCGATTTCTCTCTTTTATTTCTTACCTTTAATTTGCTCTTTTTACTTTAGTCTTTTTAGATTTTTCTGCCACATATATGCAAAGCTTTTATCATTTCAATATTGACAAAAATAATCAGATTTGCAAAGCTGTTTCACTTATTATCGATCATATTACATCGGAGTCCATTAGGAATTCTCGTCCATTACTAAAGACAAGGCATTTCTCTGTAATTATTCATCATCGATTTGTATTCTTTAACCCTGTCCTTGTGGCTATTTAGGGTCAAGCAACTTAAAATATTTACAAAAAGTCACACATTTTGCAATAATAATAATAATAATAATAATAATAATAATAATAATAATATGTGAATTATAGGGCTATGTTCACACGGGGTATTTTGCCGAGTTTTTTGACGCGGAAACCGCGTCGCAAAACTCGGCAGAAACGGCCCGAGAACGCCTCCCATTGATTTCAATGGGAGGCGTTGGCGTCTTTTTCCCGCAAGCAGTAAAACTGCCTCGCGGGAAAAAGAAGCGACATGCCCTATCTTCGGGCGCTTCCGCCTCTGACCTCCCATTGACTTCAATGGGAGGCAGGAGAAAGCGTATTTCTCGCTGTTTTATGCCCGCAGCGCTCAATGGCCGCGGGCGAAAAACGGCGCGAAAATCGCTGCGGAAATCGGCGTGCAGGGAGAGGAATATCTGCCTCAAAGTTCCAAACGGAATTTTGAGGCAGATATTCCTCCTGAAAAATACTCCGTGTGAACATAGCCTATAACTGTTTTATTTTAGTAATGTAAACAATATTTTTAATACAAGTCCAACAAATATGTTGTGCAAAGCTAAATAAAATAAAACATGAATAAATGTACTTGTTCAATAAGGAAACAGAATTTTATTTTATTTCTTTATTTATTATTAGAATTATTAATTTTTTAATTTTGTAAAAAAAATAAACGTCATCATTATGAATCCATGAATTACAGTTGGGATCGTGCTTTGTAGAGGCGATCACATCTTCACATTTTAGAAAGCATAAAAAGCGAAACATTAAGATAACGTGAAATGTAAAATAACTTGTACATTTCTTTTAAGAAGACCTAAGGGTATGTGCACACACACTAATTACGGCCGTAATTTACGGACGTAATTCGGCCGCAAGTTCCGGACCGAACTCAGTGCAGGGAGCCGGGCTCCTAGCATCATAGTTATGTACGACGCTAGGAGTCCCTGCCTCGCTGCAGGACAACTGTCCCGTACTGTAATCATGTTTTCAGTACGGGACAGTAGTTCCACGGAGAGGCAGGGACTCCTAGCGTCGTACATAAGTATGATGCTAGGAGCCCGGCTCCCTGCACTGAGTTCGGTCCGGAACTTGCGGCCGAAATACGTCCGTCAATTATGGACGTAATTAGTGTGTGTGCACATACCCTAAGAGACCCACATGTGGAAGAACTCTGAATCCATTATTCTATCATACAAATATTGAACACAGGTCGCGTCTTTTTTCAAAATACCTTTTATTATGTATGAATTACATTAACCTAAAAAAAAAAATATATTTTAACATTTAAAAAAAAAAAAAAAAATCAATGTTAATTCTAGAAAATACAATATTTAATTGTGCCCCATTGCCCTATAAATTAGGAGGGATGTGTTTAAGTTATTTTTTACAATAAATTATGATTTTACATTATTGATACGGCTGGATTCATTTTTTCCCCCCATTAGTTAAACCTCTACAATTATTGAATTTATTTGATTCATATTAAAAATGATTGACTTCTAAACAAAAACTAAAGAAATGTCCAAAATAAAATCCCCAAAAAATTATCTGTACAAAACAAAATGCAAACATGTTGAATGTATATCAGAGGTTTTTTTTTAATTTTGTATTATTTGTTTATTTTACGAGGCTTCTTAAAAAAAAAAAAAATTTGGATGATTGTCATGAAACAACAAATATTTGCGTCTGTTATACTTAATAATCTTATTTCCTCGGCTACATTTGGTGAATTCACTTTCTTGGGAAATCATGTGGTCAATATGGAAATCAGCAGAAAAAAAGTCAAATAAAAAAATATGAAATGTGGAATTTTTGGCTGCACGAATTCCTCAGACCGGTGATTCTTATGAAGTTTTTAGATAAATTAACATGTGGTCAGTGATTCATCGAAAAGAGCTATTAGCCCAAGATGTGAACTTTCCAATGCGCCAAGTTAAACATATCAGCGGACATGTGTTTGTTTTCATTACGGTTTATGGATATTCCAGTGTATCAGAAAAGGTAACTAATTCTGTATTATAAAACATATAATAGGACGACGGCAGAATTTTTTTTTAGCTTGAATTCGAAACTAGAGAATAAATTAAGAAGAAAAAAAAAAGTTCCTCCTTCTTCTGCGTGTAATGGGATAACCACGGTGTAAGACCCTGCGAAGGACGCCGGAGCAGGTGGCTTGAATTTAAATTAACCCTAGAACTCGACGGGCAGGAATTTCAAAAAGAGTTTATATATTGACTGATAAACCAATATGGATAGACATGCAGTGCATTGTGGGACGAGATACATTATTGCAAGGATATGTGTTTAGAGCTGTAACTTTTAATAAAAATCTTCAGATTTGGCACAACAGGAAAGTTCACGTCTATCAATAATTAAATAAAATCCAAAGATTACAAAAGTAAAAAAAGTACAAAAACTTTTTGACACTTTTTGTATGGGTGAGACGTGTTTTTAAGAGATGCTCTAATCTTTCTAAATGGATTCACACTTATATCATTTTATGTGGTTGACCAATAAACGCTATGTTAGGTTTATATTCGGGGCCTATAGGACTGGACGTGGTCATGTGACATTCGAATTTTTTTAAGTGGTCCTTAAAGTCGTTATTGCCGATTGTTTAGGGCAACATAGAAATTCTACACTTATTTATCCGCCGGACCATGAGAGAAGTTATAAAAAAATCTTGGTGCCATGTATTATTTGTGTTACTTATGTATCATTGCATCGGTCACATATATTGAATATGTCGCCCGTCACTTAGTGACTTTATGACACTTTTATGATGGGTCTAGCCTGGTATGAATATTTTTGTGCAAACAATTGGGGTTATAAAATCGATACTTAAAAAATGGTCCAAAATGTTATTCTTTTGGGTGAAAATTTGGAAATTTCATAATTTCCTAGATATTTTTATTTCCCTTTTTGGGATACATAAGCCCATGATATTTCATTGTCGTGTGGAAACAGAAAAGTAATAAGAGGTCTCATTGTTAATGGTCTCAATATTACAACGTAAGCCTCTCTCGCTGAACTCTGCAATATTCTGGATTCTTTCACAGGCCGGCACTGCGGCAGGAATATTTTTGAAAAAAAATTAAAAAAACATCCTTTCAATTTAATGATTGATCAAAGAGCATTTTTTTCCCTAATGCCTAAAGTTAGTTTTAAGTGAAAAATAGCGTTCTCACATGCAGGAATAATGAGTAATTTGGCCCCCACGTCAGCGAAATCCACCAGGGTTTGCAATGACGGGTCCGAGGACGGCTCGCTACGAGCTTTCTAAATACGGCAGCAGCTAATTAAAGACATAAGGACATGGTATAGAGCGCCGTATGTTCCCACTGATGGACTAATTTGACTGTTGCTCAGCCATCGTACAATGTTTACTATAATTAACACCGCCGCGCTCAACCTGATGAGATCAATCCATCTCTCCGAGATCTAATTAGATATTCTTATTACAATTACTATGTAACTTGTTTTGTCCAATCCTTACAGAAGACATTTTTGACCACCCACCGAGACCGGACTCAAGGGAATTATATACTCCGGAAAATATATATATATATAAATATAGAGGGAATGCTATGCCCTGCAGTGAATGGATGGATGACAATTCCCTGGAAATATATTTTTTCAAAAATATGTCAAATCATTAACCTTAACTATTCCACCCCACCATGATTTGAGAGTCGGAAAATGTATTTTTGGAAGAAAGCTTTTTAAAAAAAAAAATGAAAACAGCCCCCCCCCCCCAAAGAAAACAAAAACCATTATAAATATTGCATTCATTGTATTTTTTTGCCTTTAAAACACTAAGAATAAAATAATAAATGTTTACTATGTATTTTTATGGCCCGGTCAATAATATTTAACCTGACCAAGGGGAACATGGGCCTCATTTGTGAGACTTGTTTTTATTACAGGTGATATGTGCAGCGGGTAGGCCTGGTGTACCCACAGATACATCGAGAAGAAAGCACCTAATAGCAACAATTCAAATTGAATCCACCTTTTTGGGATTGTTCCAGCCACCTCACACCAGGACAAGGTGGCATTAGATAGTAGAGCGTGAACATAGGAGACATCACGTAAGATCCTACCTCCCAACTTTCAAGTATCGCAAAGAAGGACAAATCAAATGTTTTCCCTTTTAAGCCACGCCTCTAATCCCATCCAGTCTCCGCCCATACACACCCGCCTCAGCCCAAACAGTATCATGCTCCCATAGTGCCTCCCACATAGTATAACGCCAAATATAATGCACTCTAGCTGCCACCATACAGTATAATGCCCCCATAGCTGCCCCCATACAGTATATTCCCCCATAGATGCACCCATACAGCATAATGCCCCCATAGCTGCCCCCATACAGCATAATGCCCCATAGATGCACCCATACAGCATAATGCCCCCATAGCTGACCCATACATTATAATGCCCCCATAGAGTATAATGCCCCTCTAGCTGCCACCATACAGTATAATGCCCCTTAGCTGCCCCCATACAATATAATGCCCCCCTAGTACCAGTGCCCACATATAAAATGCCAGTACCCATAGTGCCACATTGCCCATGTAGATAGCACCACAGTGTCCCCTGTATATACTGCCACAGTGCCCATATAGATAGTGCCACACACCCTTAAAGACAGTGCCACCCCCCTGTAGATAGCAATATCCCCCCCCTCTGTAGTAATTGGGACTCCTTCTAGGGGCGGAATTCCCATCCAGAACGTCGGCAACACTCTGGCTGGGGATTCTGCTACAGGAGGAACCACTGACGTCACTGTCCATATATGGACAGTGACGTCAAGGGCTTCCCCGGGCTCAGCGCTTAAAGAAGTGCTGTGCCTGGAGAGTCCTGTAGACTAATGCTGAAGCAGGGAGCTGACGGTTCCCTGCTTCAGCATTGGGTTCAACTGTATCTTTGTCCTGAGAACGCAGATACAGTTGATACCGGGAGTGCGGGACATACCACTGGCCGTCCGGGACAGCAGGACACCGCCAGAAATCCGGGACTGTCCCGCTGAATCCTGGATGGTTGGGAGGTATGTGCAATGTACCTACAAGACGTTTATGATGGTCAAATAGTTGATTTCACACCAAAGTGACCTGAACTGATGGAGTCTTGACCCAAAACTCAGGGATCTATGGTAAATTCAACCTGACGTTAGGTTAAGATTATAACTCATATACAGAGCACTGCACACTCATACCTAGCACTGCACACTCCTACACACTCCTATACACAGCACTGCACACTCCTACACACTCCTATACACAGCACTGCACGCTCCTATACACAGCACTGTACAGTTATATACACAGCACTGTACACAGTTATATACACAGCACTGTACACTCCTATACACAGCACTGTACACTCCTATACACAGCACTGCAGACTCCTATACACAGCACTGCAGACTCCTATACACAGCACTGCAGACTCCTATACACAGCACTGTACACTCCTATATACAGCACTGTACACTCCTATACACAGCACTGTACACTCCTATACACAGCACTGTACACTCCTATACACAGCACTGCAGACTCCTATACACAGCACTGCACGCTCCTATACACAGCACTGCACACTCCTATACACAGCACTGTACACTCCTATACACAGCACTGTACACTCCTATACACAGCACTGTACACTCCTATACACAGCACTGTACACTCCTATACACAGCACTGTACACTCCTATACACAGCACTGTACACTCCTATACACAGCACTGTACACTCCTATACACAGCACTGTACACTCCTATACACAGCACTGCAAACTCCTATACACAGCACTGTACACTCCTATACACAGCACTGTACACTCCTATACACAGCACTGTACACTCCTATACACAGCACTGCAGACTCCTATACACAGCACTGCAGACTCCTATACACAGCACTGCACGCTCCTATACACAGCACTGCACGCTCCTATACACAGCACTGTACACTCCTATACACAGCACTGTACACTCCTATACACAGCACTGCAGACTCCTATACACAGCACTGCACGCTCCTATACACAGCACTGCACACTCCTATACACAGCACTGTACACTCCTATATACAGCACTGTACACTCCTATATACAGCACTGTACACTCCTATATACAGCACTGTACACTCCTATATACAGCACTGTACACTCCTATACACAGCACTGTACACTCCTATACACAGCACTGTACACTCCTATACACAGCACTGTACACTCCTATACACGGCACTGTACACTCCTATACACGGCACTGTACACTCCTATACACGGCACTGTACACTCCTATACACGGCACTGCACACTCCTATACACGGCACTGTACACTCCTATACACAGCACTGTACACTCCTATACACAGCACTGTACACTCCTATATACAGCACTGTACACTCCTATACACAGCACTGCACATTCCTATACACAGCACTGTACACTCCTATACACAGCACTGCACATTCCTATACACAGCACTGTACACAGCACTGTACACTCCTATATACAGCACTGTACACTCCTATACACAGCACTGTACACTCCTATACACAGCACTGTACACAGCACTGTACACTCCTATATACAGCACTGTACACTCCTATACACAGCACTGTACACTCCTATACACAGCACTGCACACTCCTATACACAGCACTGTACACTCCTATACACAGCACTGTACACTCCTATATACAGCACTGTACACTCCTATACACAGCACTGTACACTCCTATACACAGCACTGTACACTCCTATATACAGCACTGTACACTCCTATACACAGCACTGTACACTCCTATACACAGCACTGTACACTCCTATACACAGCACTGCACACTCCTATACACAGCACTGTACACTCCTATACACAGCACTGTACACTCCTATACACAGCACTGTACACTCCTATACACAGCACTGCACACTCCTATACACAGCACTGTACACTCTTATACACAGCACTGCACACTCCTATACACAGCACTGTACACTCCTATACACAGCACTGTACACTCCTATACACAGCACTGTACACTCCTATATACAGCACTGTACACTCCTATACACAGCACTGTACACTCCTATACACAGCACTGTACACTCCTATACACAGCACTGTACACTCCTATACACAGCACTGTACACTCCTATACACAGCACTGTACACTCCTATACACAGCACTGCACACTCCTATACACAGCACTGCACACTCCTATACACAGCACTGTACACTCCTATATACAGCACTGTACACTCCTATACACAGCACTGTACACTCCTATACACAGCACTGTACACTCCTATACACAGCACTGTACACTCCTATACACAGCACTGCACACTCCTATACACAGCACTGCACACTCCTATACACAGCACTGTACACTCCTATACACAGCACTGTACACTCCTATACACAGCACTGTACACTCCTATATACAGCACTGTACACTCCTATACACAGCACTGCACACTCCTATACACAGCACTGTACACTCTTATACACAGCACTGCACACTCCTATACACAGCACTGTACACTCCTATACACAGCACTGTACACTCCTATACACAGCACTGTACACTCCTATACACAGCACTGTACACTCCTATATACAGCACTGTACACTCCTATACACAGCACTGTACACTCCTATACACAGCACTGTACACTCCTATACACAGCACTGTACACTCCTATACACAGCACTGTACACTCCTATACACAGCACTGTACACTCCTATACACAGCACTGCACACTCCTATACACAGCACTGCACACTCCTATACACAGCACTGTACACAGCACTGTACACTCCTATACACAGCACTGCACACTCCTATACACAGCACTGTACACAGCACTGTACACTCCTATACACAGCACTGTACACTCCTATACACAGCACTGTACACTCCTATACACAGCACTGTACACTCCTATACACAGCACTGCACACTCCTATACACAGCACTGTACACAGCACTGTACACTCCTATACACAGCACTGTACACTCCTATACACAGCACTGTACACTCCTATACACAGCACTGCACACTCCTATACACAGCACTGCAGACTCCTATACACAGCACTGTACACTCCTATACACAGCACTGTACACTCCTATACACAGCACTGTACACTCCTATACACAGCACTGTACACTCCTATATACAGCACTGTACACTCCTATATACAGCACTGTACACTCCTATACACAGCACTGTACACTGCTATATACAGCACTGTACACTCCTATACACAGCACTGCACACTCCTATACACAGCACTGTACACTCCTATACACAGCACTGTACACTCCTATACACAGCACTGCACACTCCTATACACAGCACTGCACACTCCTATACACAGCACTGTACACTCCTATACACAGCACTGTACACTCCTATATACAGCACTGTACACTCCTATATACAGCACTGTACACTCCTATACACAGCACTGTACACTCCTATATACAGCACTGCAGACTCCTATACACAGCACTGCACACTCCTATACACAGCACTGTACACTCCTATATACAGCACTGTACACTCCTATACACAGCACTGCACACTCCTATACACAGCACTGTACACTCCTATACACAGCACTGTACACTCCTATACACAGCACTGTACACTCCTATATACAGCACTGCACACTCCTATACACAGCACTGTACACTCCTATACACAGCACTGTACACTCCTATACACAGCACTGTACACTCCTATACACAGCACTGCACACTCCTATACACAGCACTGTACACTCCTATACACAGCACTGTACACTCCTATACACAGCACTGTACACTCCTATACACAGCACTGTACACTCCTATACACAGCACTGTACACTCCTATATACAGCACTGTACACTCCTATACACAGCACTGTACACTCCTATACACAGCACTGTACACTCCTATATACAGCACTGTACACTCCTATACACAGCACTGTACACTCCTATACACAGCACTGTACACTCCTATACACAGCACTGTACACTCCTATATACAGCACTGTACACTCCTATACACAGCACTGTACACTCCTATACACAGCACTGCACACTCCTATACACAGCACTGTACACTCCTATATACAGCACTGTACACTCCTATACACAGCACTGTACACTCCTATACACAGCACTGTACACTCCTATACACAGCACTGTACACTCCTATACACAGCACTGCACACTCCTATACACAGCACTGCAGACTCCTATACACAGCACTGCACGCTCCTATACACAGCACTGCACACTCCTATACACAGCACTGTACACTCCTATACACAGCACTGTACACTCCTATATACAGCACTGTACACTCCTATATACAGCACTGTACACTCCTATACACAGCACTGTACACTCCTATATACAGCACTGTACACTCCTATACACAGCACTGTACACTCCTATACACAGCACTGCAGACTCCTATACACAGCACTGTACACTCCTATACACAGCACTGCACACTCCTATACACAGCACTGCAGACTCCTATACACAGCACTGCAGACTCCTATACACAGCACTGTACACTCCTATACACAGCACTGTACACTCCTATACACAGCACTGTACACTCCTATACACAGCACTGTACACTCCTATATACAGCACTGTACACTCCTATACACAGCACTGTACACTCCTATACACAGTACTGTACACTCCTATACACAGCACTGCACACTCCTATACACAGCACTGCAGACTCCTATACACAGCACTGTACACTCCTATACACAGCACTGTACACTCCTATACACAGCACTGCACACTCCTATACACAGCACTGCAGACTCCTATACACAGCACTGTACACTCCTATACACAGCACTGTACACTCCTATACACAGCACTGCACACTCCTATACACAGCACTGTACACTCCTATACACAGCACTGTACACTCCTATACACAGCACTGCACACTCCTATACACAGCACTGTACACTCCTATACACAGCACTGCACACTCCTATACACAGCACTGCAGACTCCTATACACAGCACTGTACACTCCTATACACAGCACTGTACACTCCTATACACAGCACTGCACACTCCTATACACAGCACTGCAGACTCCTATACACAGCACTGTACACTCCTATACACAGCACTGTACACTCCTATACACAGCACTGCACACTCCTATACACAGCACTGTACACTCCTATACACAGCACTGTACACTCCTATACACAGCACTGCACACTCCTATACACAGCACTGTACACTCCTATACACAGCACTGTACACTCCTATACACAGCACTGTACACTCCTATACACAGCACTGTACACTCCTATACACAGCACTGTACACTCCTATACACAGCACTGTACACTCCTATACACAGCACTGTACACTCCTATACACAGCACTGTACACTCCTATACACAGCACTGTACACTCCTATACACAGCACTGTACACTCCTATATACAGCACTGTACACTCCTATACACAGCACTGTACACTCCTATACACAGCACTGCAGACTCCTATACACAGCACTGTACACTCCTATACACAGCACTGTACACTCCTATACACAGCACTGCACACTCCTATACACAGCACTGCAGACTCCTATACACAGCACTGTACACTCCTATACACAGCACTGTACACTCCTATACACAGCACTGCACACTCCTATACACAGCACTGTACACTCCTATACACAGCACTGCACACTCCTATACACAGCACTGTACACTCCTATACACAGCACTGCACACTCCTATACACAGCACTGCAGACTCCTATACACAGCACTGTACACTCCTATACACAGCACTGTACACTCCTATACACAGCACTGCACACTCCTATACACAGCACTGCAGACTCCTATACACAGCACTGTACACTCCTATACACAGCACTGTACACTCCTATACACAGCACTGCACACTCCTATACACAGCACTGTACACTCCTATACACAGCACTGTACACTCCTATACACAGCACTGCACACTCCTATACACAGCACTGTACACTCCTATACACAGCACTGTACACTCCTATACACAGCACTGTACACTCCTATACACAGCACTGTACACTCCTATACACAGCACTGTACACTCCTATACACAGCACTGTACACTCCTATACACAGCACTGTACACTCCTATATACAGCACTGTACACTCCAGGCTCCAGTTTTGAGGATGACGTTAAGGTCCTACATTACACAATTAAGTAAAATGGAGTTTAAGCACATGGGCAGTGATTGCAGACAGTCAGACCTGCTACCCGTGAAGCGTCGGCTTTCTACAGCTGCAGGGCCGTCACAGTAAGAAGAATAACTCGGTTGCATCACTCTCACTGTAATGGATTGTAACATTCCCAATGCCAACTTCAAAATAGTGGCTCCAATTTTACTTTTATTCAATAAAGAGGATGGAAAATACAATGGCCTGCGTTTGATTTCTGAAATTTGACAAAAAAAAAAAAAAAGAAATAAATTCCAGTTTACGGTTCTTCCATATAAAGAATTTGCTCACGTGTTCCTCTTACCCAAGGAAAATAGACGGCGCTTCTCTCCGGCCGCTCTTTAATGGTGAATGTCAGTTTACTGTTCCACTCAATTTCCTACAAGGATCTTAAAATTTGTCTTAAGAAGGTCGAGTAACCAATCAGGCCTCTCCCCACACGCAGCGGCTACGAAATTCTGCTAAACGAATATCTCGTTTCTGAAAAGCCAAATGCAGAGCAGATGTCGGGGCAAGTGTTGGTTTATTTGTAACAGCCCAAGTCATCAGCTCTTGATCTGGAGCCGGGAAAATGAACGTGGGAGGAAATAGGACTTTTTAGCTGCTTTTTGGACGTTTTCTCTGACATAAATGGGTTTTCAGTCTGGGGCGGCGGACGGGGCGGGGGACCCTCCCTGCGGTGTCTGTGTGTGTTCATTTTTTCCCCCTCGGTCTCTCTTAATGAACAGGACGCATTCACAAATAATCATGTCTGATCTAAGGTATTCCAGTCACTCAGAAGCCGGCTGTGCCGTGTATACATCGTATCTGTAACCCCATAGCCAGTACACAATGGGGCCCCTTCAGTGGCCGGCTGTTCCCTCCAGGACCCTTCCACAGGTGCCACAATGTACCACCAGCGCTGACATGGTCTGGCCTCCCCCTATGGCAGGTATATGACTGGGTGAAGCTTTCGGAGGCCCCTTGGCACGATAGGAATCATTGTTCAGCATTATTTAGAGGAATAGTCCAGTTTTTTTCTTTATTTTTGAAAAATTTATAAAAATCTAGAGTGTTGCCTTGTCAAAATATTTTCTGACAGGCGGTTGGAGGGGTCCTGTATAGGGAGTTGGAGGGGTCCTGTATTGGCAGTTGGAGGGGTCCCGTATAGGGGGTTGGAGGGGTCCCGTATAGGGGGTTGGAGGGGTCCTGTATAGGGAGTTGGAGGGGTCCTGTATATGGGGTTGGAGGGGTCCTGTATAGGGGGTTGGAGGGGTCCTGTATAGGGGGTTGGAGGGGTCCTGTATAGAGGTTTGGAGGGGTCCTGTATAGGGGGTTGGAGGGGTCCTGTATAGGGAGTTGGAGGGGTCCTGTATAGGGGGTTGGAGGGGTCCTGTATAGGGGGTTGGAGGGGTCCTGTATTGGCAGTTGGAGGGGTCCCGTATAGGGGGTTGGAGGGGTCCTGTATAGGGGTTTGGAGAGGTCCTGTATAGGGAGTTGAAGGGGTCCTGTATAGGGAGTTGGAGGGGTCCTGTATAGGGGTTTGGAGAGGTCCTGTCTAGGGAGTTGGAGGGGTCCTGTATAGGGGGTTGGAGGGGTCCTGTATAGGGGGTTGGAGAGGTCCTGTATAGGGGGTTGGAGGGGTCCTGTATAGGGAGTTGGAGGGGTCCTGTATAGGGGGTTGGAGGGGTCCTGTATAGGGGTTTGGAGAGGTCCTGTATAGGGAGTTGGAGGGGTCCTGTATAGGGGTTTGGAGGGGTCCTGTATAGGGATAAACCTCTTGACGAGTGGCCACAGGACATTTCAGACATGTGATGTAGTGGAAAGATGAGCCAGAAACTGCTTTCCCCATAGACAGATGGACGGACGTCACGATTCCTTCGTCCTTCCTACATTATTTGCTCATAACCCAAAATACCCTGTTTCACGGTGGTCCCTGCGCAGCTTTACTCTATAACAAATATTTATTGTGCAGTAATTGTTTATGCATCAACCGCACACGAGCGCCGCACACCAACAGATTTGTAAGAATTTCTAAAAAGTCTCTCTTTCTTTAAAACATTTGATGATGATGATGATGACGACGACTATAAAGAGACCGAAACCCGAACATGCGGCATCCGGTTATTGCACAATATCTGATCACAGCATTTACCATCTTGTCTGTCTGTAATGTCAAGTAAGATGTATTTTGTTCAGGGAGCATACACAATGTGACACAATGCAATACAACTCTGTGTAACACAACTCAACACAAAAAAACACAACACAATGCAACATAACACAATACAACAGAGGGTAACATAACACAGTGTAACATAACACAATATAAAATATTGCAAACATAACAATACAACACAACTGTGTGTAACAAAACTCAATACAATAATAAACAGAGTAACATAACACAGTACAACACAATGTAACATAACACAATACCTTCCAATCAATGCAAAACAAAAATTCAACACAGCCCAAGGTAACACAATGCAACACATCACAACTCAGTAAAGCATAACACCCTATAAAACTAAATACAACACAATAAAATGTAACACAACTCAATAAAGCACATTGCCAAACAACACAACTCAATGAAGCAATACACATTTTAGAAGGTTTCCAAAAAACACAACACAGCTTCATACAACACAATACAATGTAACACAACTCAATGCAGCACAACACAATTTAGCACACTGCCAAACAACACAACAGGCAGCAGTGGGGCCCCGTGTAAGAACAATATATGGGCCCTTTGCTCTCCAGTAGATCAGCATTATGTTTCTTTAACAATCCACCAGTCATTGCCAAACAACACAACACAACACAATGCATCACATTCATTCAACACAATGTAACACAACACAATGTAACTCAGCGCAACACACGAATGTAACTAAACACAACGCAGCGGATAAACTATTCACTAAAAAGTCTTCAGCGCCCGCACATTCTGGAGTCGATCTATATTATTCCACCATTTGTTAATCATTTCTGCTACTGGGAAAGCTGGATGACCACTAGTCTGGCCGCCATGACACCTCTCACAGATCTACCTAGTGGACCCGCCGTTCAGGCTGCGAGAGAGCTGGGTGGTTATGTTGGTTGTCACGCAGCTTTCCCACTGGCGGCGGTAATCAGTCCGCCTGGTCTCCGCTGCAGGTCCCGTCTCATCACTTTGGGTCTTATCCATTGGTTTTCTCCTGCGGTCGGGATGACGGGAGACATCTGGCCGGGACTTTATCAGGATGAAACACCAATAAACAGGTTTTCCAGATTGGAAGTCGCTCATTTTTCTCCGGTGGCGGATTATCTGCGTACATTAATCACGGCTCTTATCACATGACCCCTGTCACGCCGCCGTGTCATTTGTCAGACTTTTATTGCTGATTCAGTTTTCGGTGTGGGGGGCCTGACACGGGGCAGGGTCGGTTGTTTTTTTTTTTGTTTTTTTTTTAATCCCCTTCATGCTTAATGTGACCCCATCAAACAAAGCCCCGGGTCCGGGCCTCAAGGGGCGATTCTCAAAGGACGAAGTCGCCCTGAAGCAGCAGCCAATTGTATAGGGAGCTAATAACCGCGCATTTTATCATCCGTATTACAAACCCAACGCCCCCAACTCAAATGACATCACCATAGACCCCTAAAATGTGCCCGTATTACAACCGTGTGAAAGCGGCCGCAGCCTGTGACAATAAGAAGTTGAGGTCTGAACACGGCGGTTTTAGCAGCGCAATAGTTCATCCAGTAATCATGAATACGCTCAATAACCCAGAGGAGACGTCAGCGCACATCAGGTCTTAACGGACGATTTACATCAGTGGGTTTTTTATTTGTATGTTGCAGTTTTTTTGCCACATTTTTGTAAAAGTCGCCACAGATTCCCACAATTATAAAAATTGTTGTAAAAAAGTAACAAAAAAAATTTAAAACCTTTAATAACAGTCAAATTATGTAACAACTCTCATCATTCCAGTCATTGTTCTATTATAATATTCACATTATCTAACAACTGTTCACAGCAGCGTAGGGGCAGCGCAGGGCAGAGGCAGTGCAGGGGCAGCGCAGGGCAGAGGCAGGGCAGAGGCGGCGCAGGGCAGAGGGAGCTCAGGGCAGAGGGAGCGGAGGGCAGAGGCAGTGCAGGAAAGAGGAAGCATAAGCCAGAGGCAGTGGAGGGCAGAGGCAGTGGAGGGCAGAGGCAGTAGAGGACAGAGGTAGCGCAGGGCAGAGGCAGCGCAGGGCAGAGGCAGTGGAGGGCAGAGGCAGTGGAGGACAGAGGTAGCGCAGGGCAGAGGCAGTGGAGGGCAGAGGTAGCGGAGGGCAGAGACAGCGGAGGGCCCCAGGCAGGAATAGAATATGGGCCCCATACTATATAATATCCCTATATAGATCGCCCCTCTTCTGTCTCTCTGACAATCCACCACCAGCCATGACATTCATCAGCTCACCAATGTTATGACCTCTGCTTGCTGTGAGTGTCATAAAATAAAAGGTTCTTCCTGCAGACAGATCTCTATGGGTCTACAGTTTCTCATATGTTTTAGGTGATGTGGTTTGTGTTGCTGTTGGTGTGGATATATTATATGCGGCCGGTGCGGTGGATAAAGGTGCGGCGTGTTATATTCCCTGGATCAGCCTTTAGGTCGGGCAGTGTACGAGGTCGCCGGGTCCTTTATGTCATCAGACTCTCCTCTGCTCCCACACAGTCACCTCCATACACATAATACGACTTGTCACATGCTGATTGGGCTGCATGGAAAATCCTCTGGGCAGAGCCGCGTATCCCCACCCCGCGCGGCGCTCCGCTGTGTATGATACAGGACTCTGCTCATGCAATCAGTTCTGTATGGAAGGAGACGGTGTCAGATCAGAGAGCAGGGGACGCCGCGGATTCATTACTTAGCGGTCTAGACACCTCCGTCATCAGGTAACGAGCGCGGCCACAAACTCTGCACCAGTGACGAGCAGCGAACAGCAGGCGATCATCATCTCCAATGTGATGCCAGGCGGCAGCCACCAAACAAGAACCTGAAGACCCTGAGCCCCAATACTAAATCTGTACCGGCCCCCAGCTGCCATGTATAATACTGGCATCTACTCATGTGGTAGAGGGGCCCGACTGCTACCTCTGCACCCCCGAGAGACGCAGAAGTGGCCGACATGGCGGTGATGTCCACATGCACTCACTCTTTTATTTCGGTGAAGTTACCTCCAGGTCAGACATCTTGACATATCTGATTGGTGGAGAGGACAGGGCCCAGCTCATAGCATACAGCGCGGGAAACCAAAACCCCCAGATAGGAGGACCCCCCATAACTTCTCACAGATGTCCTAACATTGGAGGTTCTGTATCTGTCAGGGGGTGGAGGAGCAATGTTCTGCAGATCTGTAGAGAGGTCAGTGGTGTAATAATCTGCAGGATATATCACTATGTATCTGTCAGGAGGTAGAGGAGCAATGTTCTGCAGATCTCTAGAGAGGTCAGTGGTGTAATAATCTGCAGGATATATCACTATGTATCTGTCAGGCATATCTCCCAACCATCCCGATTCCGGCGGGACAGTCCCGGTTTCTCACCGTTGTCCCGCCGAACCCTATACTGTGCTGGAAGGTGCGCTGCTGACTGTCCCAATCCAGTTGCACTATCACAGAGGAATGGTGTCCCTTAGGGATTCTAGACTGTGTGCAAGTTCCTTGCTCTGCTCTAGGCACTCTCAGTAGTGTCCAAGCTCCTTGTCTGGCTTCTGTACCACATGCAACACACACTGACCTGCACTTCATTCACTTCCACATGGCTGTTGCTGATCCTCTCACGGAATTCCTCTTAGTTCCACATGTCTGCTGCAGTATCTCACTGAATACAACTTTAGACACTGACTTGTTTGCTCTCCTCTGCCTGCACGCTGCTGCACACTTCTCCACACTGCTGTACTCCTCTGCTCCACACTGCTGCTGTAAAGGATCTGCCAGGCACTGCTTCAGGGTTAACTCCCAGAATTAATCAGTCAACACCTGAGTGTACATCCCTGAGACAGACACCAGCTTCCTCCACTCAGGCTGGCAGGCTTAGGAGTGGGAGAGCCTATCGCAACCTGGCCAGACTCAGCTAGCTCCCGCCCTCGGTCTATTTAAGCCTGCTCTTCCTGTCCATCTGTGCTTGTGAATTCTTTCCTTGAGGTTTCCTGGCCCAGCTACAGCTCCTGCTACTTTTTGATCCTGCTCCATACAGACCCCGGCTTACCGACTACTCTTCTGCTTTTCGCTTTGTACCTCGCACTCTCCTGGCTTGACTCGGCTCGTTCACTACTCTGTTGCTCACGGTGTTTCCGCGAGCAACTGCCCATTTCCCTTGCTTGTATTCCCTTGTTTGTTTGTCGTGTTTGTCATGCACTTACTGAGCGCAGGGACCGCCGCCCAGTTGTACCCCGTCGTCTAGGACGGGTCGTTGCAAGTAGGCAGGGACAGAGTGGCGGGTAGATTAGGGCTCACTTGTCCGTTTCCCTACCCCCCCCACCATTACAAATTCACAAGCCCTATACCTAGTCTACCCTGGTCCCTGACACCATTATGGAACCCCGTGAAACCCTGGCTCAGCAAATGCAGGGTCTCTCCCTACAGGTCCAGGCCCTGGCTCAGAGGGTCAACCAGCCTGATGCTACCTTGGTAGTTCCCCTCACCGCACCCCTTGAACCCCACCTCAAGTTGCCCGACCGGTTCTCAGGTGACCGGAGGGCTTTTCTCTCCTTTCGGGAGAGTTGTAAGCTTTACTTTCGCTTAAAGCCTCACTCCTCAGGTTCTGAGAGCCAGCGGGTGGGTATAATTATGTCCCGGCTCCAGGAAGGGCCCCAAGAGTGGGCCTTCTCCTTGGCTCCTGGCGCCCCTGAACTTTCCTCCGTTGATTGTTTCTTTTCTGCCCTCGGACTTATTTATGACGAGACTGACAGAACTGCCTTTGCCGAGAGTCAGCTGGTGACCTTACGTCAGGGTAAGAGACCTGTTGAGGAGTATTGCTCTGACTTTCGGAAGTGGTGCGTAGCTTCTCGGTGGAATGACCCTGCCTTAAGGTGCCAGTTTAGGTTGGGTCTGTCGAACGCCCTGAAAGACCTGCTAGTTAGTTATCCCTCTTCTGACTCCTTAGACCAGGTTATGGCTTTAGTGGTACGACTTGACCGACGTCTCAGGGAACGACAACGTGAACGTTTATGTGTTTTTTCCTCCGACTCCCCCATGATGCCTCCCGAAGTCCCGTTGCTTCGTTTCTCCCCTAAAGACTCAGAAATACCTATGCAACTCGGGGCCTCCGTGTCCCCTCAACAACGTAGAGAATTCCGCAGGAAGAATGGTCTCTGCTTCTACTGTGGGGATGTCAAGCATCAAGTAAACAACTGTCCCAAGCGTAAGAATGCTGCCAGAGAGCTCCCGCGTCTAAGTGATCATCGGGGAGGTCACTTGGGCGCACAGGTATTTCCCGTAAATATGAAACGTACTAAGATATTGCTTCCCTTTCAGGTCTCTTTTGGTGGTAGGTCTGCTACCGGCAGTGCCTTCGTGGATTCAGGGTCCTCTACTAATATCATGTCTGTGGAATTTGCTATGTCTCTCGCTATGCCTCTGATTGATTTGCCTAAACCTGTTCCGGTAGTGGGTATCGACTCCACTCCTCTTGCTAATGGTTATTTTACACAGCATACCCCTGTTTTTGAACTCCTTGTTGGCTCCATGCATTTGGAGCAATGCTCTGTACTATTGATGCAGGGATTATCGTACGATTTGGTTCTAGGTCTTCCCTGGTTGCAGCTGCATAATCCCACGTTTGACTGGAATACTGGGGAGCTAACCAAATGGGGTAATGAATGTTGTACGTCATGTTTTTCTGTTAATTCTATTTCTCCCCCTAAGGAGGTGAATACGCTACCCGAGTTTGTTCAGGACTTCGCTGATGTTTTCTCTAAAGAGGCCTCCGAAGTATTACCGCCTCATAGAGAATACGATTGCGCTATCGAATTGGTACCAGGAGCTAAGCTTCCTAAGGGTAGGATATTTAACCTTTCTTGTCCCGAACGTGAAGCCATGAGGGAGTATATCCAGGAATCCCTGGCCAAGGGTTACATTCGTCCCTCTTCTTCTCCGGTAGGTGCTGGCTTCTTCTTCGTAGGGAAGAAGGATGGGGGTCTTAGGCCATGCATTGACTACCGTGGCCTAAATAAGGTCACGGTAAGGAACCAGTATCCCCTTCCTTTGATTCCTGATCTCTTTAATCAGGTTCAGGGGGCCCAATGGTTCTCTAAATTGGATCTACGGGGGGCGTATAACCTTATTCGCATCAAAGAGGGGGATGAGTGGAAGACTGCGTTTAACACGCCCGAAGGCCATTTCGAATACCTCGTCATGCCCTTTGGGTTGTGCAATGCCCCTGCGGTCTTCCAGAACTTCATAAATGAGATTTTGAGAAATTACCTGGGGATATTTCTTGTAGTGTACCTTGATGACATATTGGTGTTTTCCAGGGACTGGTCCTCCCACATAGAGCATGTCAGGAAAGTGCTCCAGGTCCTTCGAGAAAACAAACTGTTTGCCAAAATCGAAAAATGGGTATTTGGGGTACAGGAGATACCATTTTTAGGTCAAATCCTCACTCCTCATGAATTCCGCATGGACCCTGCCAAGGTTCAGGCTGTGGCTGAATGGGTCCAACCTGCCTCCCTGAAAGCGCTACAGTGTTTTTTGGGGTTCGCTAACTATTACAGGAGATTTATTGCTAACTTCTCGGTCGTCGCTAAGCCTCTTACGGACCTCACTCGCAAGGGTGCTGATGTCCTCCATTGGCCCCCTGAGGCCGTCCAGGCTTTTGAGACCCTCAAGAAGTGCTTTATCTCGGCCCCCGTGCTGGTTCAGCCCAACCAAAGGGAGCCATTTATTGTGGAGGTTGACGCGTCCGAGGTGGGAGTGGGGGCCGTCTTGTCCCAGGGTACCAGCTCCCTCACCCATCTCCGCCCCTGTGCTTACTTTTCTAGGAAGTTTTCGCCCACGGAGTGTAACTATGATATTGGCAACCGCGAACTTTTAGCCATTAAATGGGCATTTGAAGAGTGGCGCCACTTCCTGGAGGGGGCTAGGCACCAGGTAACGGTCCTTACCGACCACAAGAATCTGGTTTTCCTAGAATCTGCCCGGAGGCTAAACCCGAGACAAGCTCGATGGGCGTTGTTTTTTACCAGATTCAATTTTTTGGTTACCTATAGGGCCGGGTCTAAAAATATTAAGGCGGATGCACTGTCGCGTAGCTTCATGGCCAGCCCTCCTTCGGAGGAAGATCCTGTTTGTATTTTGCCTCCAGGTATAGTCATTTCCTCTATCGAGTCCGATTTAGTCTCTGAAATTGCTGCTGATCAAGGTTCAGCTCCTGGGAACCTTCCTGAGAACAAGCTGTTTGTTCCCCTGCAATTCCGGCTAAGGGTACTTAGGGAAAATCACGACTCCGCACTATCTGGCCATCCAGGCATCCTGGGTACCAAACACCTCATTACCAGAAATTATTGGTGGCCTGGTTTGCCTAAAGACGTTAAGGCCTACGTCGCCGCCTGTGAGGTTTGTGCCAGGTCCAAGACTCCCAGGTCCCGACCAGCGGGCTTACTGCGTTCGTTGCCCATTCCCCAGAGACCTTGGACACATATCTCCATGGATTTTATCACCGATTTGCCTCCATCCCAAGGCAAGTCGGTGGTGTGGGTGGTGGTAGACCGCTTCAGTAAAATGTGCCACTTTGTGCCCCTCAAGAAACTACCCAACGCCAAGACGTTGGCTACCTTGTTTATCAAACACATCCTGCGTCTCCATGGGGTCCCCGTCAATATTGTTTCTGACAGAGGGGTACAATTTGTTTCATTGTTTTGGAGAGCCTTCTGTAATAAGTTGGGGATTGATCTGTCCTTCTCCTCTGCCTTCCATCCTGAAACCAATGGCCAAACGGAGAGGACTAATCAGTCTCTAGAACAATACTTAAGATGTTTTGTCTCTGACTGTCAATTTGATTGGGTTTCTTTCATTCCCCTCGCCGAATTTTCCCTTAATAACCGGGTCAGTAACTCGTCAGGGGTCTCTCCCTTTTTCTGTAATTTTGGGTTTAATCCACGGTTCTCCTCCGTTTCACCTGGTTGTTCCAACAATCCCGAGGTGGAGGTCGTTCATCGGGATCTGTGCACAGTCTGGGCCCAGGTTCAGAAGAACCTAGAGGCGTCCCAGAGCATACAGAAGGCTCAGGCCGATAGAAGACGTTCTGCTAACCCCCTGTTTGTGGTCGGGGATCTGGTGTGGTTGTCATCCAGGAACTTGCGTCTCAAGGTTCCGTCCAAAAAGTTTGCTCCCCGGTTTATTGGGCCGTATAAGGTCATTGAGGTCCTCAGTCCTGTCTCTTTCCGGCTGGAGTTACCCCCGTCTTTTCGTATACACAACGTGTTTCATGCCTCCCTCCTGAAACGCTGCTCCCCGTCCTTGGCCCCCTCGAGGAAACCTCCTGTTCCCGTCCTCACCCCTGAGGGGGTGGAATTTGAGGTGGCCAGGATCGTGGACAGCAAGATGGTCCAAGGCTCCCTCCAGTACCTGGTCCATTGGAGAGGATACGGGCCCGAGGAGAGGACTTGGGTACCCGCCCGGGATGTTCACGCTGGGGTATTGGTCAGGAGGTTCCACCTGCGTTTCCCCAGTAAGCCAGGTCCACTTAGAAAGGGTCCGGTGGCCCCTCATAAAAGGGGGGGTACTGTAAAGGATCTGCCAGGCACTGCTTCAGGGTTAACTCCCAGAATTAATCAGTCAACACCTGAGTGTACATCCCTGAGACAGACACCAGCTTCCTCCACTCAGGCTGGCAGGCTTAGGAGTGGGAGAGCCTATCGCAACCTGGCCAGACTCAGCTAGCTCCCGCCCTCGGTCTATTTAAGCCTGCTCTTCCTGTCCATCTGTGCTTGTGAATTCTTTCCTTGAGGTTTCCTGGCCCAGCTACAGCTCCTGCTACTTTTTGATCCTGCTCCATACAGACCCCGGCTTACCGACTACTCTTCTGCTTTTCGCTTTGTACCTCGCACTCTCCTGGCTTGACTCGGCTCGTTCACTACTCTGTTGCTCACGGTGTTTCCGCGAGCAACTGCCCATTTCCCTTGCTTGTATTCCCTTGTTTGTTTGTCGTGTTTGTCATGCACTTACTGAGCGCAGGGACCGCCGCCCAGTTGTACCCCGTCGTCTAGGACGGGTCGTTGCAAGTAGGCAGGGACAGAGTGGCGGGTAGATTAGGGCTCACTTGTCCGTTTCCCTACCCCCCCCACCATTACAGCTGCACTCCTCTGCTCCACACTGCTGTACTCCTCTGCTCCACACTGCTGCACTCCTCTGCTCCACACTGCTGCGTCCCAGCTAGCTACACCCCTCCCCTCTCTCTGGAGAATACATTTTAAAGGGGAAATAGCCCATTTATGTTACTGCTGAGGGAAGTGAATTCAGTACCAACCATGATTACAGTATAAAGCACATTAAAACCTGCATACTAAAGCAACAGTACAATGACAGTAAATAAACAGCAATTTTCCTGGGTATCACATTCGTCCCCGGTAAAATCAGGGTCATCCCCGACACTGTCTCTCCTGCAACTAAAACGGGACAAAAATATGCAATATAACATATTCACATATCAAAGGTAAACTTTGCCTCATAACGGCAAATGTCCATAGTGCATTCCTGAAAGGCAAAAACATTAAGGCAATACTGTAAAACTAGTGTCTCTCAATATATCCGGCAACAACGTCCATATGGCAAGACATCTTCTGGCGCCATTTGCAAGGCGCATGGTACAGCCGACAATCCTTGCACTGCACTTCAATAGACTCAATAGAGATGTGGCGCAACGTGCGCAACTTGGGTTTCAAAGTAAAGTCCAGGACAGTCTCTTGGTATCAAAAATCAAATCAAAGCTGCATCAGCCAACTGGGGGTTCAAATGTAACTATAGGGCTCCATAGAAATAGTCTGTAGCATAGACATGTCTATTCAGTCACAGTATCGTTCAGGCATTTTACCTTTGGTGGCTCTCTCCGACCTTCTATGAGGATCACAAGTAGTAGGGGGCTGAGAGTCAATAAGTTCACAGTAGCTCGGAACAACTTGTGGGTGGGACTCAATCGGCACACTTTGGCTAGGGACAACTTGTGGGACACCTAGTTGCATCCAAGGACCGAAAGGCCAGCCAAACGGGAACAAGTTACCTGCATTTTCCATGGGGGACTCGAGTCTTCCCTCAGAGGGTGTCTCATCTGGAATGGTTTCCTTTCTAGAACCCTTCAACAGGCAAAGTTTCAGCTGATTACGGTGTACCACCTTGGTACTCTCTACGTTTTCTTTTCCAATCTCGTAGATTTCTATTTCTGGATGAGGAATGACTTTCACAGTGTACGGCCTTGGTTCCCAATAGTCATCTAGCTTGCTGGTTCTGTGGTTCTTCTTTAACCAGACTCGATCCCCAACTTTCAAAGGTTCAGCTTTGGCATCGGAATTATAGTCCTCTTCTTGTCTCTGACGTACGACTTTCATCCGGTTCTCCACCATTTCATTGGCTTCATTCAGGCGACGCTGATGCTCTGCTACCCAGTCTGTTCATGGTAGTGGATTGATGGTATCGCTGACTTGAACTTCCATAGCTATATCAGACGGTAGTTTGCCTTGACGACCAAACATCAGGAAGTATGGGGTGTATCCGGTGGAACAATAGACTGTATTGTTGTACAAATAAGTTAGCTCTGGAAGAAGAATGGGCCAATCTGCTCTTCGATGAGTAGGCACAGTTTTCAGCATTTCTATCAGTGTCTTGTTCATTCTTTCGCAGAGTCCATTGCATTGTGGATGGTACGCAGTTGTTCTTAACTTCTTAAAGCCATAGAGTGTGCACAACTCTTGAAACAATTGTGACTCAAACACAGACCCTTGGTCCGTCAAAATCTGTTTAGGATATCCATAAGGTAGAACAAAGGTTTTCCAGGAGACTTCAGCCGTGGTCTTGGCTGTCAAATCCTTCACTGGCATTCCTACAACAAACTTTGTGTAATGGTCAGAGCATGGGTGAACCCAGTTCTGCTTGGCTCCAGCTTCCCATGGTCAAGTGCAACTAATTCCAGCGGCTTATGACTCACAATAGGATGTAGTGGCGCTTTCTGGCCAGGTTGCACTCTTCGGCTCACTGTACAAGAAGTACATTCTCGACACCATTTTTCTATGTCCTCTCTCATTCCAATCCAGAAGAACCATCTTCTTATAGGGGCTTCAATCTTTTGACACCCAAAATGACCAGACTGGTCGTGGTAAGCTTCGAGGACTATGCTGGCGTCCTGCCGGGGCACCACAATCTGATTCACACGTTCATAAGTGATTGGATCTAGAGTGCGTCTGTATAGTTGACCCTTCCCTATGAATAGCCGTCTTCTCTGCCTTAACAGTTTGACCAACTCTGGATCGGCACTGATACGCTGACTCCTGCTGAGTTTTCTTCCAAATTCAAGAAGGGTATTTAAACTTTCCAAGACTCTGCTTTCTTTCTGGACCGGAGCCCAATGTATTTTCTCTGTTTGTAGATTAAGAGGCACTTGTTTAGATGGGGGCGGGGTTCCTCTCCTTGTTGTCATGGCATTTTGGTTGGCAAATTGTGCATGACCACGCAGACCCATTCGTGCCCTGCAATAAATCATAGACTCTGTACCTGGTTGCAACAATATTGGTCGTCTGTCAGTCACTCGGACCTTGCAAATTTCTCCATCTGGATTGGCAAATTTCTGGTGTCCATGCGACAAGCGGAGCGTTTGCTGGATTACTCTTCTTTCTGACGATGGGGCTAAGCCCAGATCCTTCTTCAGGGCCACCATGAGTTCTTCAAAACAGTTCTGCAGCACATTCATGCCTAGGACCACTGGGGGAAATTCGTCATCATGACCGTCAACCACTATCAGGCCTTGTTGTGGGAGTTCGGTCTGTCCAACTGACTGTTGGCTCTCAATATCCTTGATGGGGAATGATCTGCCCATTACTGGCTATAACATTAATCCATGTTTGTGGAGGTTTCAATAGCTGATCTAGCTTCCAATGTCGTTCATATCTGGCGCTATCTACAGGGGGCTGTGTGTGGAGCTATCTACAGGGGGCTGTGTGTGGCACTATCTACAGGGGGGCTGTGTGTGGCGCCATCTACAGGGGGGCTGTGTGTGGAGCTATCTACAGGAGGCTGTGTGTGGAACTATCTACAGGGGGGCTGTGTGTGGCGCCATCTACAGGGGGGCTGTGTGTGGAGCTATCTACAGGGGGGCTGTGTGTGGAGCTATCTACAGGGGGGCTGTGTGTGGAGCTATCTACAGGGGGGCTGTGTGTGGAGCTATCTACAGGGGGGCTGTGTGTGGAGCTATCTACAGGGGGGCTGTGTGTGGAGCTATCAACAGGAGGCTGTGTGTGGCACTATCTACAGGGGGCTGTGTGTGACGCTATGTACAGGGGGGCTGTGTGTGGAGCTATCTACAGGGGGGCTGTGTGTGACGCTATGTACAGGGGGGCTGTGTGTGGCACTATCTACAGGGGGGCTGTGTGTGGAGCTATCTACAGGGGGCTGTGTCTGGAGCTATCTACAGGGGGGCTGTGTGTGGAGCTATCAACAGGAGGCTGTGTGTGGCACTATCTACAGGGGGCTGTGTGTGACGCTATGTACAGGGGGGCTGTGTGTGGAGCTATCTACAGGGGGGCTGTGTGTGACGCTATGTACAGGGGGGCTGTGTGTGGCACTATCTACAGGGGGGCTGTGTGTGGAGCTATCTACAGGGGGGCTGTGTGTGGAGCTATCTACAGGGGGCTGTGTGTGGAGCCATCTACAGGGGGGCTGTGTCTGGAGCTATCTACAGGGGGGCTGTGTGTGGAGCTATCTACAGGGGGCTGTGTCTGGAGCTATCTACAGGGGGGCTGTGTCTGGAGCTATCTACAGGGGGCTGTGTCTAGAGCTATCTACAGGGGGGCTGTGTCTGGAGCTATCTACAGGGGGCTGTGTCTGGAGCTATCTACAGGGGGCTGTGTCTGGAGCTATCTACAGGGGGGCTGTGTCTGGAGCTATCTACAGGGGGGCTGTGTCTGGAGCTATCTACAGGGGGGCTGTGTCTGGAGCTATCTACAGGGGGGATGTGTCTAGAGCTATCTACAGGGGGGCTGTGTCTGGCGCTATGAACAGGGGGGCTGTGTCTGGCGCTATGTACAGGGGGCTGTATCTGGCGCTATCTACAAGGCGGCTGTGTGTGGAGCGATCTACCGGTAGCAGAGTTACACAACTGGAAAAAAAAAATCCCCATCATGTAAGGGTATGTGCACACACACTAATTACGTCCGTAATTGACGGACGTATTTCGGCCGCAAGTCCCGGACCGAACACAGTGCAAGGAGCCGGGCTCCTAGCATCATACTTATGTACGACGCTAGGAGTCCCTGCCTTGCTGCAGGACAACTGTCCCGTAGTATAATCATGTTTACAGTACGGGACAGTTGTCCTGCAGCGAGGCAGGGACTTCTAGCATCGTACATAAGTATGATGCTAGGAGCCCGGCTCCTTGCACTGTGTTCGGTCCGGGACTTGCGGCTGAAATACGTCCGTCAATTACGGACGTAATTAGTGTGTGTGCACATACCCTAACTCTGCTACCTGTCAATTGAAAAGTCATCCATCACAGGGTCTCCCTCTTGACTTTCATTGTTCTCAGCCTCTTGGTTTGTCCTGCAGCTGCTGCCGCCGTGATGAGCAAATGTTATACCCAAGATAGGAAAAGTAACACAAAGACGACATAACCTGAAATATAATATCTGTGATATCCAGACAGTCTAGAGATCCGTAGTGAGAATGTGCGCGCGTTATTTGCAGAAGGATCTGGCCGCGATTTGATGTGTTTATGCCCAATATTGGGCGTGGTTAGGGGGCGTGGCATAAAATTTCCCTCTTTTCCGAATTCAAAAGTTGGGAGGTATGATGTCAGGAGGTAGAGGAGCAATGCTCTGCAGGTCTCTAGAGAGGTCAGTGGTGTAATGGTCTGCAGGATATATCACTATGTATCTGTCAGGAGGTAGAGGAGCAATGTTCTGCAGATCTGTAGAGAGGTCAGTGGTGTAATAATCTGCAGGATATATCACTATGTACCTGTCAGGAGGTAGAGGAGCAATGTTCTGCAGATCTGTAGAGAGGTCAGTGGTGTAATAATCTGCAGGATATATCACTATGTACCTGTCAGGAGGTAGAGGAGCAATGTTCTGCAGATCTGTAGAGAGGTCAGTGGTGTAATAATCTGCAGGATATATCACTATGTATCTGTCAGGAGGTAGAGGAGCAATGTTCTGCAGATCTGTAGAGAGGTCAGTGGTGTAATAATCTGCAGGATATATCACTATGTATATATGAGGAAGTAGAGGAGCAATGTTCTGCAGATCTGTAGAGCGGTCAGTGGTGTAATAATCTGCAGGATATATCACTATGTATGTGTCAGGAGGTAGAGGAGCAATGTTCTGCAGATCTCTAGGGAGGTCAGTGGTGTAATAATCTGCAGGATATATCACTATGTATCTGTCAGGGGGTAGAGGAGCAATGTTCTGCAGATCTGTAGAGAGGTCAGTGGTGTAATAATCTGCAGGATATATCACTATGTATCTGTCAGGAGGTAGAGGAGCAATGTTCTGCAGATCTGTAGAGAGGTCAGTGGTGTAATAATCTGCAGGATATATCACTATGTATCTGTCAGGGGGTAGAGGAGCAATGTTCTGCAGATCTGTAGAGAGGTCAGTGGTGTAATAATCTGCAGGATATATCACTATGTATCTGTCAGGAGGTAGAGGAGCAATGTTCTGCAGATCTGTAGAGAGGTCAGTGGTGTAATAATCTGCAGGATATATCACTATGTATCTGTCAGGAGGTAGAGGAGCGATGTTCTGCAGATCTGTAGAGAGGTCAGTAATGTAATAATCTGCAGGATATATCACTATGTATCTGTCAGGAGGTAGAGGAGCAATGATCTGCAGATCTGTAGAGAGGTCAGGGGTGTAATAATCTGCAGGATATATCACTATGTATCTGTCAGGAGGTAGAGGAGCAATGTTCTGCAGATCTGTAGAGAGGTCAGTGGTGTAATAATCTGCAGGATATATCACTATGTATCTGTCAGGAGGTAGAGGAGCAATGTTCTGCAGATCTGTAGAGAGGTCAGTGGTGTAATAATCTGCAGGATATATCACTATGTATCTGTCAGGAGGTAGAGGAGCAATGTTCTGCAGATCTCTAGAGAGGTCAGTGGTGTAATAATCTGCAGGATATATCACTATGTAGCTGTCAGGAGGTAGAGGAGCAATGTTCTGCAGATCTCTAGAGAGGTCAGTGGTGTAATAATCTGCAGGATATATCACTATGTATCTGTCAGGAGGTAGAGGAGCAATGTTCTGCAGATCTGTAGAGAGGTCAGTGGTGTAATAATCTGCAGGATATATCACTATGTATCTGTCAGGAGGTAGAGGAGCAATGTTCTGCAGATCTGCAGAGAGGTCAGGGGTGTAATAATCTGCAGGATATATCACTATGTATCTGTCAGGAGGTAGAGGAGCGATGTTCTGCAGCTTTCAGTAGACTATGTGATTTTTTTTGTCATTAGAAGTAAGTGACCCCCGCAGTAGCAGTTCTATGTGTTGCCTCGCCCTGCGCTGGGCGCATCTTCTGCCATATGTTTCGTGTTGCGCTGCTCGGAGACGGATGACATTGGTTGAGCTTCATTAGGGAGCGGCAATGATGTGTCGGGAGACTTCAGCACATACTTGAGGCTTCGTTGTGGCCCTCGCACTGGGAGGAATCTAACAGCAAAGGGTCAAAATCCTGAACTGTCTCTGATAAAAGCTGAACATGAAAGACTGTGCGGAGATCAGACGAGAGAGGGGAGACAGGGACCCTGAGAACGCCATGAAGGAGACAGCCAGCAATGTGCCCCGCCGGGAGATAAGAGGCATCAAACGCACCATCATTTCCTCTCCCGGGCCGGACACTGGGCCCAGAACTGTGAGAACGTTTCCTGGAGGACCAGGACCTGCTCAGCTTCCCGTGGTGTCTGCCCCCAAGCCGGGAATTCTGGGAAAGTGATTCCAGGATGGTGCCCCCAACTCCTTCTTATCCGGATAGTAGATATCACCCTCCGGGCTCCCGACCCCTCGTTGTGACCTCGTCTGGTACCGCAGCTCAGCCACATTGACTTGAAGTTTTGGTTCCATCATTAGGAACCTGCTCTCAATAGTTCTGGTGATCGCCCACATCACCACCCCCGCCCTAACATCAGGGAGGAACATTGCATGAGGCGTTAGGGCCACTGTGAATTCTGGAGCTTTACCAGCAGCTGCCTGACACCAGCCTGACACCGGCCTGGTGGGCACTGGTGCTTGCGGTGACTATACACAGCTCTGGCGCGCATCCAACCCCTGATTTACATCATGACACGGAGGAATCTTTGGCGCAGCGGTTGGCATTGATGTGCTGCAGGCCGGCCGTGTTCTGTGACACTTGTTATGCCCAGGAGCAGGTTTGGATGTCTGCTCCCAACATGACACAGGCCGAATGGATTACAGCCGGGACCCGAGGAGTAAATAATGGCGGCGTTTTACGTGGGCTGTATGTAGGGGCGAGACAGCCGGCGAGAAGAATAAAGCCGACCCTCAATCTCAGCCTCTCAGATTAAACATTGCAGGAGAGTCCTGGGCGGCCTGGAAGCCGCAGTGTTTATACCCGGGGGACACTGTGTCCTGTCTGTGGTAGGCCTGGCTCATCACACGCAGCCCCCCGGGGTGACCATGACAGCCCCCCCCCCACAGACACAGCCACGTCTCCAGTCATGGTAATGTCTGACGATGGCCCCGAGGGGGAGGGGGATACCCCAATGTCCCATCATAACCCCCAGCAAGTAAATGATTAATCCACACACAAGATACAGTTAATGAAGAAGGGATCGGGGAACTGTGCTAAAAAATATATCTATCTATCTATCTATCTCTCTCATATCCATCTCATATCTATCTATCTATCTATCTATCTATCTATCTATCTATCTATCTATCTATCTATCTATCTATCTATCTATCTCATATCTATCTATCTATCTATCTCATATCTATCTATCTATCTATCTATCTATCTCATATCTATCTATCTATCTATCTATCTATCTATCTATCTATCTATCTATCTATCTATCAATCATCTATCTATCTATCTATCTATCTATCTATCTATCTATCTATCTATCTATCTATCTCATATGTATCTATCTATCTCCTATCTATCTATCTATCTCATATCTATCTATCTCTATCTATCTATCTATCTATCTATCTATCTATCTATCTATCATCTATCTATCTATCTATCTATCTATCTATCTATCTATCTATCTATCTATCTATCTCATATGTATCTATCTATCTCCTATCTATCTATCTATCTATCTATCTATCTATCTCATATCTATCTATCTATCTATCTATCTATCTATCTATCTATCTATCTATCTATCTATCTATCTATCTATCTATCTATCTATCTATCTCTCTATCTATCTATCTCATATCTATCTCATATCTATCTATCTATCCCATATCTATCTATCTATCTATCTCATATCTATCTATCTATCCCATATCTATCTATCTATCTATCTCATATCTATCTATCTATCTATCTATCTATCTATCTATCTCATATCTATCTATCTATCTCATATCTATCTATCTATCTATCTATCTCATATCTATCTATCTATCTATCTCATATCTATCTATCTATCTCATATCTATCTATCTATCTATCTATCTATCTATCTATCTATCTATCTATCTCATATCTATCTATCTATCTATCTATCTATCTATCTATCTATCTATCTCATATCTATCTATCTATCTATCTCATATCTATCTATCTATCTATCTCATATCTATCTATCTATCTATCTATCTATCTATCTATCTATCTATCTATCTATCTATCTATCTATCTCATATCTATATATCTATTCATATAATATCTATCATTTTAGTTCTACTGTTCCTATGTAATGACATATTTCCGTGTTATACGTTTTCTGCGGCTCTCATGTAGGTGGACGCGTTCTCTCGCCATAACCGTTATTTTCGTGCATTCGGTTTAATAACTTCTACTTAAGTGAAAACATCTGCTCAAGAGGGCGAGTTGGGCAATAGCGGAGCCTGTGATATAATGACCTTTCCAATGAAATAAACAGAATGATGTCGCTGGTAGATCAGATGTGATCGCTGAGGTCATGAAGTCGCGGTGTGAACGCACGTCTAGAACATCACATGTGTGCGCTCAGATATCAGTCAGAATCCGTCATTATATGTGGCTGTGCCCAGGGCAGGATCCACAGGCGGCAGAGGTAGCGAGGAGGCTGTGGACTGGGTGGCATTTCTGCTGTGCCACACCTGGCGCCCACAGGTTAGCAGCCCCCTGAATGACCCCAGCGCCCCAATGTAATTCCTGATCAATGTACATTTCTGTGACAGTATCAGATCATACAGGCGTTGTGCACAATCACACCCATCATCACTACATTCCTAAGTGCCCAAAAAAACAGGGAAATGGCGTTTTGGGCATCATGGCACATCTGATGTTGCTGCGCGGCCTAAAGGGGTTTTCTGGTTCTATGTAAATAAAGCTCATTCATTGTATAATGACAAACTTGTGTTTCCTTTCCTCATTATTTTCAAAATCTCTGCATGCTGCCAGTAAATGGAAACATCCTTGTTTATAACTAGAAGCTAAAACCTCTATCAGACCTAAGGGTATGTGCACACACACTAATTACGTCCGTAATTGACGGACGTATTTCGGCCGCAAGTACCGGACCGAACACATTGCAGGGAGCCGGGCTCCTAGCATCATAGTTATGTACGACGCTAGGAGTCCCTGCCTCTCCGTGGAACTACTGTCCCGTACTGAAAACATGATTACAGTACGGGACAGTTGTCCTGCAGAGAGGCAGGGACTCCTAGCGTCGTACATAACTATGATGCTAGGAGCCCGGCTCCCTGCACTGTGTTCGGTCCGGGACTTGCGGCCGAAATACGTCCGTCAATTACGGACGTAATTAGTGTGTGTGCACATACCCTAATACTTCTCACAGGTGAGGGTGCGTTACAATCTCATGCAATCCTCTGTCAGCTAAACACATCTACTTATAAACACAGAAGAGGCCACACTCACAAAACAGGCGGGTAAAAACCTGTTCCAAACAGGACGCGACCAGGCCAGAGAATGCTACTGAAGGAAAGTGCTCAGGTGTGGTAAATAATGATAGCCACGCCCACTAACCTTGAGGGGCGTGGTGTGTGGGGCATGGAAGTAAGGGTATGTTCACACACACTAATTACGGACGTAAATCGGGCGTATTAACCCCCGAATTACGTCCGAAATTACGGCTTGAATGCGTTGACAAACATCTGCCCATTGAAAGCAATGGGCTGACCTTTGTCTGTTCACACGAGGCGTAATTTACGCGCCGCTGTCAAATGACGGCGCGTAAATAGACGCCCGCGTCAAAGAAGTGACCTGTCACTTCTTTGGCCGTAATTGGAGCCGTTATTCATTGACTCCAATGAAAAGCAGCGCCAATTACGTCCGTAATGGACGCGGCGTTCAAGCGCCTGCACATGCCGTTACGGCTGAAATTACGGGGCTGTTTTCAGGAGAAAACAGCCCCGTAATTTCGGCCGTTACGGACGCTGCTGTGTGAACATACCCTGAATGTGTAATAAAAAAATATTGTGTATAGTACATGTGAAATATAGGGGGCGCACATCCAAAGACATCTACTGCGCAAATCTCTCGCCTGTCCTGATGGTTTGTTACAATGGATTAGCGCAGGCAATATGTAAAAAATGTATCTGTCCGGGGTCCCAGCTGTTTACCTAGACTGGATACAATTGTAACAATCTCTCAGCTGTGAGAAGTATTAGGTCCCTACAAGTTTTCAGCCTCTGGATGTAAACAAGAAATGTCCCTGTTACTAACAACAAGCAGAGATCTTGAAAACAAATAAGGAATTGAAACAATATCTATCAGGAAGTGTCAGGACTGATGAAGCTTTATTAGGGCTGGTCGGGATTAGATCCCGTCTTCTCCCATTGTAGGTCCCTGGAGATCTGCTGGTCACGGAGGAGCCCCTGCTATCATCCGCTATTTCCAGGGGACCCCATCTTTTTCATTATGGTTGTTTTGGGGTAATTCCAGTGGGTCCTGTGATAACGGCCTGGAGCCGGCTGCCTCGTTATTTCTCCTCTTATAATCAGCGCAGAGCTGAGCAGGCGACAATACGTGAATCAGCGTGCCGGCGCGGTCGCCTCAATGACTGCGTGGATGTGATTGCAGCTCCCAGACGCCGTCATTTCAGTCTTCCGGGACCTTAAACTGGTCATTTATTACTAAATCTATATTGTCATAATCCCAGCAGCGACAACAAATGCAATTACCAGGAATGTGGAGTCAACCAAATAGTTCCCCGAACGAAGAACTAGTAAAAATTATAGAGAAGAGGTAAATGGCCTCATTCTGTAAAATCTCCCCCAGCCACGAATGCGGTGTCGTTACTGATGATAGTCACATGGGTTATTTTATATCATTTCTATTCATGTTTTTTGTGCGTCCTCCCACAATTCCAGGAGCTGCTGCGTTCATCCTGAGCTTCCTGGTTCATGAATATAATTCCAGGACCACAATGAGAAGGGACACACAAGCGGAGCAGTAAGGGACGGGGCAGATCTACCAAGCACTGAGCATTTATAAGCCGTTCAAAGCTGTGGAAAGTTGAGTGACAACCGGAGGGGCACCGCAAAAGACAAAGTCAGAAGCGCCTAACAAACCGGAATAAAATGTGCAGCCGCTAATCTGCTGTGACAAAGCAAACAAACTAAAAGATGCGCTAAGACCTTCATATTATACTTTTTATTATTGTATTACTGCTGTATTTACTATACTATAAATTTGAGGGTCTTAGCGCACATTTTGATCACATGGAGTGCGCCCACCTGCCACGACAAGGCGACCTCATACCGGGGGTCCCTATGCTAAACATTACAACTGTACAACAGGGTGGGCACTGTTATAGCGGATATTAGCGGTAGTCACCGAGCCGCTGTTAACAATGCAGGAAACTAAAATCACTCAGAACAGCTAAACAGAAGAGGAAAATCCAGGGAATCATAGTGACCGGACATGTTTTTATTGATGGGTGGGAATTATTTGTAAGAAAGTTACATAGGCAGGAAAAAGACACAAATCTATCAAGTTGTATCTCAGAATAAGTGGTAAATTATAAAATCCTGTCTACTTACAGCCACCACCAGGGGGAGCTCACTGCATACAGATTTATTATAAGGTTTGTCTTCAGTTATCTCCGGAGCTCCCCCTAGTGGTGGCTGCAGGCAGAAAAAACGATATCATGTAACTATGTCTATGCAGGGGGTTTGGAGCTCTGTATCAGACTGAGACCTATAAAGATGTCTTATTACATTAGTCAGGACAGAATCTTGGATCTAAAAACAAAATAATGTTCGTAGTTGGAGGTTTGCTTCATTAACTGCGGTTCATCAAAATAAACCCTAACAGAGTGCAGTCTAATTTGCTCTTTAGAAAGGAAAATCCCTTCTTGGGCCCAAGCGGCATTAAGACGGGAAGATACTTTTATAAAATGGGTGATCCCTGCTGGATTGGGCTCCAAATGAAGGGGACGGATACATTGTAACATTGTGTAACATTGTGTAACATTGTGTAACGTCATTATATGTGAGGACTGGGAAAGAATACTCAGTATCTCCTCATGGACCCCAAATAATGTGCAGTAAAATCTCCGCCGTTACACATGAATTCTTCCTCCTGTATATTATGACCGTTCCCTCATTCGTTCCCTTAGGGCTGAATAGATTTTATTGGGACACGAGGGACTTACAATTTGTATCTGAAGCAGAGAACGTGTCTCTCCATGACCGGCCGTTCAGGGGTCTGGTAAAGTTGGATGAAAACCCCCACCGATGCCGTAATGGCGGCCATTTTTATTGTCACCCAGTTGTTCCAGAAACAGAGTAACATGATTAATAACCGAAGACGACTCTGGGGCTGATTTGGGGGGATTTTTCTATTATAGGGGAAAATGTTCCTACATCATCGTGTGCGGCCTCCTAATGAAGCGATTTCCACAGCAGTTCATTACCGCTCAGGACTTTCCAAGTCAGGATCTCGTTGCCATCGCTGGCCCATCGGAGATTGTGGCGCTCTGGCGAACAGGGGCTCAGTATACGGCAGCACTGATTAGACGGCCCTGTGTCTGGGGACCCCCTGACATGATCCATGTGTCAGACTAAACATTACAATCAGCTCCGCACTAGAAAGAGAGTGACTATCACCGGGACGCAGCGCTGATGAGGAGCCGGAGACGCGTCAGGCTTTAAGCACCTGCTTAGGACTGTTTGTGGGATTTTGCTGGTGTTGACGGACAAATTGAGTAGATTGATGCCAGCGCTCGGGATGTGGGGGCTACGACGGCTGCTGGACTAGTGATAGCGCTTTCATCTCCAGTCATCTCGGATGATACCTCAAGATGTGTCATGTGACCTGAACTGCCGCATAACAACCCCCACCCTCCAAGATTTCAGAACCTGAACATGCGGCCTCAGGATGGACAATATTCTTCACTCTGCGGGGTATTTACCCCAGCAATGGTTTCCCGGCCACAGAGGCAGCTTGGTGACTGGTGATCATTTATTATATATCATGGATTCACCTTATCATCACTGTGTCCTGCCACAATTCCATGCACTGCAGCACTCCCTGACCGGAAGGGTGCAATAATGCTGTTTATCCAGAGCTTCCTAGTTCATGAATAAAATGCCAGAACTACAGTGAGGACTGACACCATCTAGGGGCAAGGGAGTGGAATCCTACATGCAATGCAGATTAATATGTCAGGGTCTGACAAAAGAACCGTTATAAGTACTGTCATGGCTGCCAATTGTTTCTACCCATCTTCTATTACCCATGTAAAAGGCCAAAATAAATGATGCGATCCTCAGCTGCAGCGTGTAATGTATGGGGGATCCTCAGATGCAGTGTGTGTTATATGGGGGATCCTCAGATGCAGTGTGTGTTATATGGGGGATCCTCAGATGCAGTGTGTGTTATATGGGGGATCCTCAGATGCAGTGTGTTATATATGGGGGATCCTCAGATGCAGTGTGTTATATATGGGGGATCCTCAGGTGCAGTGTGTTATATATGGGGGATCCTCAGATGCAGTGTGTGTTGTATGGGGGATCCTCAGATGCAGTGTGTTATATATGGGGGATCCTCAGATGCAGTGTGTGTTGTATGGGGGATACTCAGGTGCAGTGTGTTATATATGGGGGATCCTCAGGTGCAGTGTGTTATATATGGGGGATCCTCAGATGCAGTGTGTGTTATATGGGGGATCCTCAGATGCAGTGTGTTATATGGGGGATCCTGAGATGCAGTGTGTTATATATGGTGGATCCTCAGATGCAGTGTGTTATATGGGGGATCCTCAGATGCAGTGTGTGTTATATGGGGGATCCTGAGATGCAGTGTGTGTTATATGGGGGATCTTCAGATGCAGTGTGTTATATATGGGGGATCCTCAGGTGCAGTGCGTTATATATGGGGGATCCTCAGATGCAGTGTGTGTTGTATGGGGGATCCTCAGGTGCAGTGTGTTATATATGGGGGATCCTCAGATGCAGTGTGTGTTATATGGGGGATCCTCAGGTGCAGTGTGTTATATATGGGGGATCCTCAGGTGCAGTGTGTTATATATGGGGGATCCTCAGGTGCAGTGTGTTATATATGGGGGATCCTCAGATGCAGTGTGTGTGTTGTATGGGGGATCCTCAGATGCAGTGTGTTATATATGGGGGATCCTCAGATGCAGTGTGTGTTGTATGGGGGATACTCAGGTGCAGTGTGTTATATATGGGGGATCCTCAGGTGCAGTGTGTTATATATGGGGGATCCTCAGATGCAGTGTGTGTTATATGGGGGATCCTCAGATGCAGTGTGTTATATGGGGGATCCTGAGATGCAGTGTGTTATATATGGGGGATCCTCAGATGCAGTGTGTGTTATATGGGGGATCCTCAGATGCAGTATGTTATATATGGTGGATCCTCAGATGCAGTGTGTTATATGAGGGATCCTCAGATGCAGTGTGTGTTATATGGGGGATCCTGAGATGCAGTGGGTGTTATATGGGGGATCTTCCGATGCAGTGTGTTATATATGGGGGATCCTCAGGTGCAGTGTGTTATATATGGGGGATCCTCAGATGCAGTGTGTGTTGTATGGGGGATCCTCAGGTGCAGTGTGTTATATATGGGGGATCCTCAGATGCAGTGTGTGTTGTATGGGGGATCCTCAGGTGCAGTGTGTTATATATGGGGGATCCTCAGGTGCAGTGTGTTATATATGGGGGATCCTCAGATGCAGTGTGTGTTGTATGTGGGATCCTCAGATGCAGTGTGTGTTATATGGGGGATCCTGAGATGCAGCGTGTTATATATGGTGGATCCTCAGATGCAGTGTGTTATATGGGGGATCCTCAGATGCAGTGTGTGTTATATGGGGGATCCTGAGATGCAGTGTGTGTTATATGGGGGATCCTGAGATGCAGTGGGTGTTATATATGGGGGATCCTCAGATGCAGTGTGTTATATATGGTGGATCCTCAGATGCAGTGTGTTATATGGGGGATCCTCAGGTGCAGTGTGTTATATATGGGGGATCCTCAGATGCAGTGTGTTATATGGGGGATCCTGAGATGCCGTGTGTTATATGGGGGATCCTCAGGTGCAGTGTGTTATATATGGGGGATCCTCAGATGCAGTGTGTTATATGGGGGATCCTCAGGTGCAGTGTGTTGTATGGGGGATCCTCAGATGCAGTGTCTTGTATGGGGGATCCTCAGATGCAGTGTGTTATATGAGGGATCCTCAGATGCAGTGTGTGTTATATGGGGGATCCTGGGATGCAGTGGGTGTTATATGGGGGATCTTCAGATGCAGTGTGTTTTATATGGGGGCTCCTCAGATGCAGTGTGTTATATATGGTGGATCCTCAGATGCAGTGTGTTATATGGGGGATCCTCAGGTGCAGTGTGTGTGTTATATATGGGGGATCCTCAGATGCAGTGTGTGTTATATGGGGGATCCTCAGGTGCAGTGTGTGTTATATGGGGGATCCTCGGATGCAGTGTGTTATATGGGGGATCCTCAGATGCAGTGTGTTGTATGGGGGATCCTCAGATGCCATGTGTTATATGGGGGATCCTCAGATGCAGTGTGTTATATGGGGGATCCTCAGGTGCAGTGTGTGTTATATGGGGGATCCTCAGGTGCAGTGTGTGTTATATGGGGGATCCTCAGATGCAGTGTGTTATATGGGGGATCCTCAGATGCAGTGTGTTATATATGGGGATCCTCAGATGCAGTGTGTTATATGGGGGATCCTCAGGTGCAGTGTGTTATATATGGGGGATCCTCAGATGCAGTGTGTGTTGTATGGGGGATCCTCAGGTGCAGTGTGTTATATATGGGGGATCCTCAGGTGCAGTGTGTTATATATGGGGGATCCTCAGATGCAGTGTGTGTTCTATGGGGGATCCTCAGATGCAGTGTGTTATATGGGGGATCCTGAGATGCAGTGTGTGTGTTGTATGTGGGATCCTCAGATGCAGTGTGTTATATGGGGGATCCTGAGATGCAGTGTGTTATATATGGTGGATCCTCAGATGCAGTGTGTTATATGGGGGATCCTCAGATGCAGTGTGTGTTATATGGGGGATCCTGAGATGCAGTGTGTGTTATATGGGGGATCCTGAGATGCAGTGGGTGTTATATATGGGGGATCCTCAGATGCAGTGTGTTATATATGGTGGATCCTCAGATGCAGTGTGTTATATGGGGGATCCTCAGGTGCAGTGTGTTATATATGGGGGATCCTCAGATGCAGTGTGTTATATGGGGGATCCTGAGATGCCGTGTGTTATATGGGGGATCCTCAGGTGCAGTGTGTTATATATGGGGGATCCTCAGATGCAGTGTGTTATATGGGGGATCCTCAGGTGCAGTGTGTTGTATGGGGGATCCTCAGATGCAGTGTGTTGTATGGGGGATCCTCAGATGCAGTGTGTTATATGGGGGATCCTCAGATGCAGTGTGTGTTATATGGGGGATCCTGAGATGCAGTGGGTGTTATATGGGGGATCTTCAGATGCAGTGTGTTATATATGGGGGATCCTCAGATGCAGTGTGTTATATATGGTGGATTTTCAGATGCAGTGTGTTATATGGGGGATCCTCAGGTGCAGTGTGTTATATATGGGGGATCCTCAGATGCAGTGTGTTATATGGGGGATCCTGAGATGCCGTGTGTTATATGGGGGATCCTCAGGTGCAGTGTGTTATATATGGGGGATCCTCAGATGCAGTGTGTTATATGGGGGATCCTCAGGTGCAGTGTGTTGTATGGGGGATCCTCAGATGCAGTGTGTTGTATGGGGGATCCTCAGATGCAGTGTGTTATATGGGGGATCCTCAGATGCAGTGTGTGTTATATGGGGGATCCTGAGATGCAGTGGGTGTTATATGGGGGATCTTCAGATGCAGTGTGTTATATATGGGGGATCCTCAGATGCAGTGTGTTATATATGGTGGATCCTCAGATGCAGTGTGTTATATGGGGGATCCTCAGGTGCTGTGTGTTATATATGGGGGATCCTCAGATGCAGTGTGTTATATATGGGGGATCCTCAGATGCAGTGTATTATATATGGGGGATCCTCAGATGCAGTGTGTGTTATATGGGGGATCCTCCGATGCAGTGTGTTATATGGGGATCCTTAGATGCAGTGTGTTATATATGGGGGATCCTCAGATGCAGTGTGTGTTATATGGGTGATCCTCAGATGCAGTGTGTGTTATATGGGGGATCCTCCGATGCAGTGTGTTATATGGGGGATCCTCCGATGCAGTGTGTTATATGGGGATCCTTAGATGCAGTGTGTGTTGTATGGTGGATCCTCAGGTGCAGTGTGTTATATATGGGGGATCCTCAGGTGCAGTGTGTTATATATGGGGGATCCTCAGATGCAGTGTGTTTTATATGGGGGATCCTCAGATGCAGTGGGTGTTGTATGGGGGATCCTCAGATGCAGTGGGTGTTGTATGGGGGATCCTCAGGTGCAGTGTGTTTTATATGGGGGATCCTCAGATGCAGTGGGTGTTGTATGGGGGATCCTAAGATGCAGTGGGTGTTGTATGGGGGATCTTCAGATGCAGTGGGTGTTGTATGGGGGATCCTCAGGTGCAGTGTGTTTTATATGGGGGATCCTCAGATGCAGTGGGTGTTGTATGGGGGATCCTCAGGTGCAGTGTGTGTTATATGGGGGATCCTCAGATGCAGTGTGTGTTATATGGGGGATCCTCAGATGCAGTGGGTGTTGTATGGGGGATCCTCAGGTGCAGTGTGTTTTATATGGGGGATCCTCAGATGCAGTGGGTGTTGTATGGGAATCCTCAGATGCAGTGGGTGTTGTATGGGGGATCCTCAGGTGCAGTGGGTGTTATATGGGGAATCCTCAGGTGCAGTGGGTGTTATATGGGGGATCCTCAGGTGCAGTGTGTGTTATATGGGGGATCCTCAGGTGCAGTGTGTTTTATATGGGGGATCCTCAGATGCAGTGGGTGTTGTATGGGAATCCTCAGATGCAGTGTGTTTTATATGGGGGATCCTCAGGTGCAGTGGGTGTTGTATGGGGGATCCTCAGATGCAGTGTGTGTTATATGGGGGGATCCTCAGATGCCGTGTGTTGTAGGGGGGATCCTCAGATGCAGTGGGTGTTGCATGGGGGATCCTCAGATGCCGTGTGTTGTAGGGGGGATCCTCAGATGCAGTGGGTGTTGTATGGGGGATCCTCAGATGCCGTGTGTTGTAGGGGGGATCCTCAGATGCCGTGTGTTGTAGGGGGGATCCTCAGATGCAGTGGGTGTTGTATGGGGGATCCTCAGATGCAGTGTGTTATATGGGGGATCCTGAGATGCCGTGTGTTATATGGGGGATCCTCAGGTGCAGTGTGTTATATATGGGGGATCCTCAGATGCAGTGTGTTATATGGGGGATCCTCAGGTGCAGTGTGTTGTATGGGGATCCTCAGATGCAGTGTGTTGTATGGGGGATCCTCAGATGCAGTGTGTTATATGGGGGATCCTCAGATGCAGTGTGTGTTATATGGGGGATCCTGAGATGCAGTGGGTGTTATATGGGGGATCTTCAGATGCAGTGTGTTATATATGGGGGATCCTCAGATGCAGTGTGTTATATATGGTGGATTCTCAGATGCAGTGTGTTATATGGGGGATCCTCAGGTGCAGTGTGTTATATATGGGGGATCCTCAGATGCAGTGTGTTATATGGGGGATCCTGAGATGCCGTGTGTTATATGGGGGATCCTCAGGTGCAGTGTGTTATATATGGGGGATCCTCAGATGCAGTGTGTTATATGGGGGTCCTCAGGTGCAGTGTGTTGTATGGGGGATCCTCAGATGCAGTGTGTTGTATGGGGGATCCTCAGATGCAGTGTGTTATATGGGGGATCCTCAGATGCAGTGTGTGTTATATGGGGGATCCTGAGATGCAGTGGGTATTATATGGGGGATCTTCAGATGCAGTGTGTTATATATGGGAGATCCTCAGATGCAGTGTGTTATATATGGTGGATCCTCAGATGCAGTGTGTTATATGGGGGATCCTCAGGTGCAGTGTGTTATATATGGGGGATCCTCAGATGCAGTGTGTTATATATGGGGGATCCTCAGATGCAGTGTATTATATATGGGGGATCCTCAGATGCAGTGTGTGTTATATGGGGGATCCTCCGATGCAGTGTGTTATATGGGGATCCTTAGATGCAGTGTGTTATATATGGGGGATCCTCAGATGCAGTGTGTGTTATATGGGTGATCCTCAGATGCAGTGTGTGTTATATGGGGGATCCTCCGATGCAGTGTGTTATATGGGGGATCCTCCGATGCAGTGTGTTATATGGGGATCCTTAGATGCAGTGTGTGTTGTATGGTGGATCCTCAGGTGCAGTGTGTTATATATGGGGGATCCTCAGGTGCAGTGTGTTATATATGGGGGATCCTCAGATGCAGTGTGTTTTATATGGGGGATCCTCAGATGCAGTGGGTGTTGTATGGGGGATCCTCAGATGCAGTGGGTGTTGTATGGGGGATCCTCAGGTGCAGTGTGTTTTATATGGGGGATCCTCAGATGCAGTGGGTGTTGTATGGGGGATCCTCAGATGCAGTGGGTGTTGTATGGGGGATCCTCAGATGCAGTGTGTTGAATGGGGGATCCTCAGATGCAGTGTGTTTTATATGGGGGATCCTCAGATGCAGTGGGTGTTGTATGGGTGATCCTCAGGTGCAGTGTGTGTTATATGGGGGATCCTCAGATGCAGTGTGTGTTATATGGGGGATCCTCAGATGCAGTGGGTGTTGTATGGGGGATCCTCAGGTGCAGTGTGTTTTATATGGGGGATCCTCAGATGCAGTGGGTGTTGTATGGGAATCCTCAGATGCAGTGGGTGTTGTATGGGGGATCCTCAGGTGCAGTGGGTGTTATATGGGGGATCCTCAGGTGCAGTGTGTGTTATATGGGGGATCCTCAGGTGCAGTGTGTGTTATATGGGGGATCCTCAGGTGCAGTGTGTTTTATATGGGGGATCCTCAGATGCAGTGGGTGTTGTATGGGAATCCTCAGATGCAGTGTGGTTTATATGGGGGATCCTCAGGTGCAGTGGGTGTTGTATGGGGGATCCTCAGATGCAGTGTGTGTTATATGGGGGGATCCTCAGATGCCGTGTGTTGTAGGGGGGATCCTCAGATGCAGTGGGTGTTGTATGGGGGATCCTCAGATGCCATGTGTTGTAGGGGGGATCCTCAGATGCAGTGGGTGTTGTATGGGGGATCCTCAGATGCCGTGTGTTGTAGGGGGGATCCTCAGATGCCGTGTGTTGTAGGGGGGATCCTCAGATGCAGTGGGTGTTGTATGGGGGATCCTCAGATGCCGTCTGTTTACCTTTGACAGTCATACATTTAATTATGGCACATGCTATGTAAAAGTCATGTGACACAGGTGACATCATCACTCTCCAGTTATAATACTATCATTTGCACTGGTTATATATTTGTTCTTTGAAGTTTGAGCTGTGAATCAGTGACACGTCATACATAGAAATAGACAAACACATAGAACATCGTCATCACAAGTTTATTAAATCTTTGCACTTTTTCGGAACGGTGCAGCCACAATGGGGGATAAGTGAGGAAATGCGGAGAGCAACATTCATACATTGAGGGGAATTTATCAACTTGTTTTTGCCACTTTACTGTGGAGCAAGTTCCTATTTGCACAAAACTTTGCAACTTATTCGGCCCTCAATACTTTTGTTAAGAAAGTCCTAAGAAAAGCGGGTGGGCTTAATCGGGGGCAGCGCCACCAATAGACCGGCATATTTATTATTTAGCATGACAGAAATTGGTGCAAATTAGAGCGCACTGAAGGCGTAGATTTCAATTGTCGTTAGGACAGTCCAAGATGCGTCAAATTTATTAAGAGGTGTGTGTATCCTAATAAATGTGGTATTTTTCACTCTAACATAACTTAGTTTTGATTTAATGCGCCAATCTTAATAAATTCGCCCCATTGTTATCACACTACAGACACTACATACGCTGCATGCATTATATACACTGTACACTATGCACTGCACACACTGCACATATTACATACACTGCAGTCACTACATACCGTATATACACTGCACACATTACATACGTTATATACACTGCAGACACACTGAATACCTTGTATCCATGGCATACTATATACACTGCACACATTACATACACAGCATATTTTATATTCACACCATACAATATATACACTGCACACACTACATACATTGCATTGTATACACTGAACACAAACGTTATACCTAAGGCTGGGTTCACACGAGCATGTTCGGTTTGTAATGGACGGACGTATCTCGGCCGCAAGTACCGAACCGAACACAGTGCATGGAGCCGGGCTCCTAGCATCATACTTATGTACGACGCTAGGAGTCCCTGCCTCTCCGTGGAACTACTGTCCCGTACTGAAAACATGATTACAGTACGGGACAGTTGTCCTGCAGAGAGGCAGGGACTCCTGGCGTCGTACATAAGTATGATGCTAGGAGCCCGGCTCCATGCACTGTGTTCGGTCCGGGACTTGCGGCCGAAATACTTCCGTCCTTTACGGACCGAACATGCTCGTGTGAACCCAGCCTTATATACACTGCAAACATTCTATACACTGCACATACTACACTCATTGCTTACATTATATACACTGCACACACTCAATATAATGCATACATTATATTTATGGCATATAATATGAACACTGAATGCAATATATACACGTCACACACTACATACACTGAATACATTATATACTCTGCATACATTACTTACATTACATACACTGCAGACACTACGCATACTGCATAAATTATATTCATGGCATGCTATATACATTGTACACATTACCTGCACTGCATACATTATATTCATGGCATGCTATATACATTGTACACATTACCTGCACTGCATACTTCACAAGTGTCTTTACTCTTTTTGACCTGATGAATAGATTTGCAGGAATTTATTACATTTATTTTATTATTCGCATCGGACCCCAACTAGTAGATTATTTCATGATTTGGTGCAATTTGTCAGTATATTGATGATTCTTGTGATAATGTGTAAATGAGAAACTATCCAGGTGTATAGAGAGGCATGAAACCGCCTTCTGCTAAGTGATGGACAGCAGCACAGAGGTCTGAATGAGTGTGTGTGACGGGTCTGCTTGTAATCTCAGCTTGCAACACAAAACACTGCGGCCACCTACTGAGCCAGGCACTGCATAGAGCACCACAACAACACTGCACTCATACACTGCACTCATACACTGCATACAGCTCCACAACAACACTGCAATCATACACTGCACTCATACACGGCATACAGCACCACAACAACACTGCACTCATACACGGCATACAGCAACATAACAACACTGCACTCATACACGGCATACAGCTCCACAACAACACTGCACTCATACACTGCACTCATACACGGCATACAGCACCACAACAATACTGCACTCATATACTGCACTCATAGACGGCATACAGCACCACAACAACACTGCACTCATACACGGCATACAGCACCACAACAACACTGCACTCATACACGGCATACAGCTCCACATCAACAACACTGCTCTCATACACTGCACTCATACACTGCATACAGCTCCACAACAACACTACACGCATACACTGCATGCAGCTCCACAACAACAACACTGCACTCATACACTGCATACAGCTCCACAACAACACTGCAATCCTACACTGCACTCATACACTGCATACAGCGCCACAACAACACTGCACTCATACACTGCACTCATACACTGCATACAGCTCCACAACAATACTGCACTCATATACTGCACTCATAGACGGCATACAGCACCACAACAACACTGCACTCATACACGGCATACAGCACCACAACAACACTGCACTCATACACGGCATACAGCTCCACAACAACAACACTGCACTCATACACTGCACTCATACACTGCACTCATACACTGCATACAGCTCCACAACAACACTACACGCATACACTGCATGCAGCTCCACAACAACACTGCACTCATACACTGCATACAGCTCAACAACACTGCAATCCTACACTGCACTCATACACTGCATACAGCGCCACAACAACACTGCACTCATACACTGCACTCATACACTGCATACAGCTCCACAACAACACTGCACTCATACACTGCACTCATACACTGCATACAGCTCCACAACAACACTACACGCATACACTGCATGCAGCTCCACAACAACACTGCACTCATACACTGCATACAGCTCCACAACAACACTGCAATCCTACACGGCACTCATACACTGCATACAGCGCCACAACAACACTGCACTAATACACTGCATACAGCTCCACAACAACACTGCAATCCTACACTGCACTCATACACTGCATACAGCGCCACAACAACACTACACACATACACTGCATGCAGCTCCACAACAACACTGCACTCATACACTGCATACAGCTCCACAACAACACTGCAATCCTACACTGCACTCATACACTGCATACAGCGCCACAACAACACTGCACTCATATACTGCACTCATACACTGCATACACCTCTACAAAACCACGGCACTCATACACTACATACAATGCCACACCAACACTGCACTCACACACTGCACACAACTCCACAACAACACTGCATGCAGCTCCACAACAACACTGCACCCATACCGCTCCGCAACACTAAATGCAGCTCCACAACAACACAGCACTCATACACTGCACATAACTGCACAATGACACTGCACTCATACACTACACCCATACACTGCATACAGCTCCACAACAACACTGCACTCATGCACGGCATACAACTGCACAATGACACTGCACTCATACATGACACTCATACACTACATACAGATCCACAACGACACTACACTCATACAATGCATACAACTCCACAACAACACTGCACTCATACACTGCACTTATACACCTCTGCAACAACACTGCACTCATACACTGCACACAACTCCACAACAACAATTCATTCATATACTGCACACAGAACTGCACTCATACACTACACACAAATCCACAACAACACTGCACTCATACACTGCACACAACTCCTCATCAACACTGCACTCATGCACTACATTTATACACTACACTCATCACTGCACACAACCCCACAACAACACTGCACTCATACACTGCAGAAAACGCGGCAACAACACTGCACGCATACACCACATACAACTGCACTACGACACTGCACTCATACACTGCACTCATATACTACATATAACTCTACAACACTGCACTCATACACTGCACTCATACACTGCACTCATATACTACATATAACTTTACAACACTGCACTCATACACTGCATGCTCCACAGACAAACATTACACACCACCACAACATATTGCACACTACTTCATTACACACTACTACACACTGCATTACACATTGCAACAAACTCCACACCACTGCATTACACACTACAACATATTGTATACATACCACAACACATTCTCCACCACTATATTACACACTGAAGGCTATACTACGCCCATACTACTGCATTGCACTCCCACACTTTATGACATGTAATTATATATTACACTCTGCACTGCTGTATTACAATCTGGATCATATTATTATACTCTATAACAATTTATCAGTATACTATACACACCCTATCACTGCACTGATCTACTACACACATTATTACACACACATAGTAGCTGCACCTTATATCACACCTCACAGTCATTGTAATAACCACCTCCTCCCCATACGGGGTGGTTGTAATAATTTTCACACCCCATAATCACTGGAACATTTTTTGCAATGCTCCATGTTCTAGACCTCAGTCAGATGTGCGCCAGTGTCTATAAATACTGCACATGACTGATGATATAGACTCAGGATATCATATAATAACACATACACAGATCTATCCATGTCTATATACAATCACACACATAAATGCACCGTCACAGTCTGGTATACACTCAGTACAGTTACACATCTATACTCATATACAGGCATTATTTAGACATATATACATACAAACAGTCTCATATATATATATATACACACACTGACTCGGGCATTTCCATACATATATACACATTCACACTCAGTCATACGTGTATACTGCTGCAGACACACACACACACACTGTCGTACATTCACACATATCTTCACATTTAGAAACATACAAACACATATAGATACACACATTCTTAGGCTGGGTTCACACGTGGCGGAATTTCACTTAAATTCCGCTGCGGACACTCCGCAGCGTTAATCCGCAGCGGAGCCGTTTCTGCATTGACTTCCACTTCTATTTAGAAGTGTTCGTTTAGACGATGCGTAACATTCCGCTGCGGAGCATAGGCTGCGGAGCGGAATTTGGTGTCTGCAGCATGCTCTGTCTGTTGCGGAGCAGTGGCGGACTGGTTGCGGACTCATGGCGGAAGTTCTCCATTGACTGCAATGGAGATTCTAAATTCCGCAATGAAGTCCGCAGCTGTCATGCACATGTTATGTGTGCTGCGGATGCGTCTTGCTTTTTTGCCATGACATTTCTTCATTCTGGCTGGACCAATGTATTTCTAGGTCTACAGCCAGACTGAGGAAGTCAATGGGGCTCCCGTAATGACGGGAGCGTTGCTAGGAGACGTCAGTAAATAGTCACTGTCCAGGGTGCTGAAAGAGTTAAGCGATCGGCAGTAACTGTTTCTGCACCCTGGACAGTGACTACCGATCCCAATATACAGCAACCTGTAAAAAAATATAAGTTCATACTTACCGAGAACTCCCTGCTTCTGTCTCCAGTCCGGCCTCCCAGGATGACGTTTCAGTCTAAGTGACGGCTGCAGCCAATCACAGGCCAAGCACAGGCTGCAGCGGTCACATGGACTGGCGCGTCATCCAGGGAGGTCGGGCTGGATGCCGAAAGAGGGACGCGTCACCAAGACAACGGCCGGTAAGTATGAAATTCGTTTACTTTCACTAGGGAAAGTGCTGTCCCTTCTCTCTATCCTGCACTGATAGGGAGAAGGGAAGCACTTTTCCCGCAGTCCGCAGCAGCTAGTCCGCATCAATTTACTGCACATTTTGTGCAGATCCGCAGCCGTAATCCGCAACCCGGAGGAAATCCGCCACGTGTGGTCATGCCCTTAGGCTGGATTCACACGAGCGTGTGCGTTTTGCGCACGCAAAAAACGCGGCGTTTTGCGTGCGCAAAAGGCACTTAACAGCTGCGCGTGTCAGCCCCGTATGATGCGCTGCTGAGTGATTTTCTCGCAGCCGCCATCATTATGACACTCTGTTTGTAGCACGTGGTGCTTTTGTTTACATTCATAGTTTTACACTGACCACATGATATTATATACACTGACCACATGATATTATATACACTGACCTCATGATATTATATACACTGACCACATGATATTATATACACTGACCACATGATATTATATACACTGACCACATAATATTATATACACTGACCACATAATATTATATACACTGACCACATAATATTATATACACTGACCACATAATATTATATACACTGACCACATGATATTATATACACTGACCCAGGATATTATATACACTGACCACATGATATTATATACACTGACCCAGGATATTATATACACTGACCACATGATATTATATACACTGACCCAGGATATTATATACACTGACCACATGATATTATATACACTGACCACATGATATTATATACACTGACCACATGATATTATATACACTGACCACATAATATTATATACACTGACCACATGATATTATATACACTGACCACATAATATTATATACACTGACCATATAATATTATATACACTGACCACATAATATTATATACACTGACCACATGATATTATATACACTGACCACATGATATTATATACACTGACCACATGATATTATATACACTGACCCAGGATATTATATACACTGACCACATAATATTATATACACTGACCACATGATATTATATACACTGACCACATAATATTATATACACTGACCACATAATATTATATACACTGACCACATAATATTATATACACTGACCACATAATATTATATACACTGATCACATGATATTAAATACACTGACCACATGATATTATATACACTGACCACATAATATTATATACACTGACCACATGATATTATATACACTGACCACATGATATTATATACACTGACCACATAATATTATATACACTGACCATATAATATTATATACACTGACCACATGATATTAAATACACTGACCACATGATATTATATACACTGACCACATAATATTATATACACTGACCACATAATATTAAATACACTGACCACATGATATTATATACACTGACCACATGATATTATATACACTGACCACATGATATTATATACACTGACCACATGATATTATATACACTGACCACATAATATTATATACACTGACCACATGATATTATATACACTGACCACATGATATTATATACACTGACCACATTATATTATATACACTGACCCAGGATATTATATACACTGACCACATAATATTATATACACTGACCACATGATATTATATACACTGACCACATGATATTATATACACTGACCACATAATATTATATACACTGACCACATGATATTATATACACTGACCTCATGATATTATATACACTGACCCAGGATATTATATACACTGACCACATGATATTATATACACTGACCACATAATATTATATACACTGACAACATAATATTATATACACTGACCCAGGATATTATATACACTGACCACATGATATTATATACACTGACCACATGATATTATATACACTGACTCAGGATATTATATACACTGACCACATGATATTATATACACTGACCACATAATATTATATACACTGACCACATGATATTATATACACTGACCACATAATATTATATACACTGACCACATAATATTATATACACTGACCACATAATATTATATACACTGACCACATAATATTATATACACTGACCACAAGATATTATATACACTGACCCAGGATATTATATACACTGACCACATGATATTATATACACTGACCACATGATATTATATACACTGACCACATAATATTATATACACTGACCCAGGATATTATATACACTGACCACATAATATTATATACACTGACCACATAATATTATATACACTGACCACATGATATTATATACACTGACCACATGATATTATATACACTGACCACATGATATTATATACACTGACCACATGATATTATATACACTGACCACATGATATTATATACACTGACCACAGGATATTATATACACTGACCACATGATATTATATACACTGACCACATGATATTATATACACTGACCACATGATATTATATACACTGACCACATGATATTATATACACTGACCACATAATATTATATACACTGACCACATGATATTATATACACTGACCACATAATATTATATACACTGACCACATGATATTATATACACTGACCCAGGATATTATATACACTGACCACATAATATTATATACACTGACCACATAATATTATATACACTGACCACATGATATTATATACACTGACCACATGATATTATATACACTGACCACATGATATTATATACACTGACCACATGATATTATATACACTGACCACATGATATTATATACACTGACCACATGATATTATATACACTGACCACAGGATATTATATACACTGACCACAGGATATTATATACACTGACCACATGATATTATATACACTGACCACAGGATATTATATACACTGACCACATGATATTATATACACTGACCACATGATATTATATACACTGACCACATGATATTATATACACTGACCACATGATATTATATACACTGACCACATGATATTATATACACTGACCACATAATATTATATACACTAACCACATGATATTATATACACTGACCACATAATATTATATACACTGACCTCATGATATTATATACACTGACCACATGATATTATATACACTGATCACATGATATTATATACACTGACCACATGATATTATATACACTGACCACATGATATTATATACACTGATCACATGATATTATATACACTGACCACATAATATTATATACACTGACCACATGATATTATATACACTGACCACATAATATTATATACACTGACCACATGATATTATATACACTGACCACATGATATTATATACACTGACCACATGATATTATATACACTGATCACATGATATTATATACACTGACCACATAATATTATATACACTGACCACATAATATTATATACACTGACCACATGATATTATATACACTGACCACATAATATTATATACACTGACCACAGGATATTATATACACTGACCACATGATATTATATACACTGACCACATAATATTATATACACTGACCACATGATATTATATACACTGACCACATAATATTATATACACTGATCACATGATATTATATACACTGACCCAGGATATTATATACACTGACCACATAATATTATATACACTGACCACATGATATTATATACACTGACCACATAATATTATATACACTGACCACATGATATTATATACACTGACCACATGATATTATATACACTGACCACATGATATTATATACACTGACCACATAATATTATATACACTGACCACATGATATTATATACACTGACCACATAATATTATATACACTGACCACATAATATTATATACACTGACCCAGGATATTATATACACTGACCACATAATATTATATACACTGACCTCATGATATTATATACACTGACCACATAATATTATATACACTGACCACATGATATTATATACACTGACCACATAATATTATATACACTGACCACAGGATATTATATACACTGACCACATGATATTATATACACTGACCACATAATATTATATACACTGACAACATAATATTATATACACTGACCCAGGATATTATATACACTGACCACATGATATTATATACACTGACCACATGATATTATATACACTGACCACATAATATTATATACACTGACCACATAATATTATATACACTGATCACATGATATTATATACACTGACCCAGGAGATTATATACACTGACCACATGATATTATATACACTGACCACATGATATTATATACACTGACCACATAATATTATATACACTGACCACATGATATTATATACACTGACCACATGATATTATATACACTGACCACATAATATTATATACACTGACCACATGATATTATATACACTGACCACATGATATTATATACACTGACCACATGATATTATATACACTGACCACATGATATTATATACACTGACCACATTATATTATATACACTGACCACATGACATTATATACACTGATCACATGATTTATATAAACTAACCACATAATGTTATAGAACAGTATAAATAAATCATGTGGCCAGTCTATATACTATCATGTGGTCAGTGTATATAACTTATATACTGTACACTGACCACATGATATTATGTAGACTGGCCACATGATTTATTTATACTGTTATATATACAAACCACACATTATATACACTGACCACATGTTATAATATATTCTGACCAGAAAATATTATATACACTGACCAAATTATTTTATATACATTGACCGCATATTATATTTACTGACCACATAATATTATATACACTGACCAGTTATGATTATTCATACTGACAACACACTAATACATATACTAACCACATAATATAATATACACTGACCATACGATATTATACATACTGATCCTAGGAGATTTTAAAAAACTGACCCCAGGATATAAAATACACAGACGCTATTATATTATATATACAAACAACATAATATTATTTACACTGATCACATATTATAAACATTGACCCTAGGAAATTATATACACTAACCACATAAAGTTTTATACACTGACTACAGGATACTATATACAAAGACAACAGGATATTATATACACTGACAAGAGGATATTATATACACTGATCACATCATATTATATATACGAATCACATATTATATACACTGATCACATTATATTATATATACGGACCACATATTATATACACTAACCACGGGCTATTTTACACACTGACCCAGGATATTATAGATTATATACTGACCACAAACTATATACCATAAGTTGACATCTGGATATTATAAACATGACCCCAGGATATTATATACTGTGATCCCAAAATATTATACTGCCTACATAATAGTATATACACTGGCCACATATTATATACACTGATCAATAATATTATATATACTGATCACATAATATTATATACACTGACCACATGATATTGTATACACTGACCGAAGGATACAATATACACTGATCACATGATATTATATATAATAACCACATAATATTGGATATACTGACTCCAGGATATAATATACACTGATACCAGGATTTTATATACTCTGCCTACATAACAGTATATACACTGACCACATATTATGTACACTGGTCAATAATATTATATATACTGACCAAAGGATATAATATACACTGATCACATTATATTATATTTAAAAAAAACACATAATATTAGATATGCTGACCCCAAGATATTATACACTAACTTCATATTAGTACTGTATATGTACTGAGCACATAATATATACACTGATCAATAATATTATATATACTGTACTGTCCCCATGATATTATATACATTGATCACATAATATTATATGAATTGATCACCTAATATTCAATATTTTGACCACGTAATATAATATTTGCTGAAGACGTTTTACTAAGGTTTAGCCATGAATAAATTATTTATAATCACATAACTACGAAAACAGGGAAAAATAATAAGTTATTACATATTACAGGAGGAATAGAGGACAGGGGATCAGGTCATAGGGATCAGGTCACTAGCTCTAGGTTTATTAATATCAATAATATCCACCATTGTATATAATATCCCCCATTGTATATAATATCCACCATTGTATATAATATCCACCATTGCATATAATATCCATAAAATCCACCATTGTATATAATATCCCCCATTGTATATAATATCCATAATATCCACCATTGTATATAATATCCACCATTGCATATAATATCCATAAAATCCCCCATTGTATATAATATCCATAATATCCACCATTGTATATAATATCCATAATATCCACCATTGTATATAATATCCAACATTGTATATAATATCCATAATATCCACCATAGTATATAATATCCACCATAGTATATAATATCCACCATTGTATGTAATATCCATAATATCCACCATTGTATGTAATATCCACCATAGTATATAATATCCACCATTGTATGTAATATCCATAATATCCACCATAGTATATAATATCCACCATTGTATGTAATATCCATAATATCTACGATTATATATAATATCCACTATTGCATATAATATCCATAAAATCCACCATTGTATATAATATACATAATCTCAATCATTGTCCCTTTTGTGACCGATACATGTGGCTTGTTATATCATTAACATCTCCGGAATAATAATAATAACAATAATTAATAATAATCATCATCATCATCACAATGTAATTATTATTATTCTGATTATTCTTCTTCTTGTTATCATCATGGTTGTTATTATTCGGTGGAGAGATCACGTGGTCCCCGGTGTTACAATGTTGCCGCTTTCTCCCGGGAGCAGAGTAGACGATGATCTCCTCCTCCTCCTCCCGCCGCCGCCGCTGGAGCTTCTTCTTCTTCTTCTTTGGGATTTTACTTTATTTTTTTAGCTGTTTTTTATTTTATAATTGTGAAGAATAATCTGCAGATTACAGTGAGTGGATTATCTCCTTTTATCTCGATTTTTACCTCGTAATCTGCGACCTCTGGTAACAATCACAACAACGAACAATATAAAGAGATGATAATGTAAAAAATTACCAAATTCAGAGGCAAAGCCGGTACAGGTGACAGGAATATACTCAGCACGTCAGGTACAACCTCCTCACGAAATAAACCAAGAAATAATATATGGAAATCAGGAAATTGTTACAAATAAATGTAAAAAAAAAAGTGGAAATAATAATAAAAATAAAAAAAATTATAATAATAATAAAATGTAATAATAGTAATAAAAATAATAATAATGTAATAATAAGAATAATAAATATAAAAATAGCAATAAACAATAATGCTGTAATTATAACAATAATAGTAAATCTAAAAATGTAATAAACAAATATAATGTAAGTAGAAATAGAAAAATAATGTAACAAATGCATGAAATATAATGATAATATAAATTAATTTAATTCATTATTATCTTTTATATTTCCACAGAAAACCTAAATGACCTCTGATTGAATGAGAACCTGTGTCACACGCGGCAGTGGGGGCTGTCGGGTCATGCTGGGAGTTATAGTTTCACCAATTAATAATAATAACTATCAACATCATAGGATTAATGCACAGATAAGGTCGCTCTCTGGTGTCAGCAGTGTACACTTTAGGGCCGGCACATTCTGAGAACATTTCGATGGCAGAGCCATAAACGGTCTATTGGAAGACTGGCAGACAAATGGTTAGTGGGGGGTTCGTGGGGTACAGCCCCCAGCGCCTCTTATCGCGCACCACCACGTTTATCTATAATGTAATTACTGATCTGGTATCTCAGGAGGAAAACTGCACAAGTGATGGAGACTCAAGTGTCAATCCAAACCTGACACATCTTATAGTTCAAACATATACTAATATTATCTATCTATCTATCTATCTATCTATCTATCTATCTATCTATCTATCTATCTATCTATCTATCTATCTATCTATCTATCTATCTATCTATCTATCTCATATCTATCTATCTATCTATCTATCTATCTATCTATCTATCTATCTATCTATCTATCTATCTCATATCTATCTATCTATCTATCTATCTATCTATCTATCTCATATCTATCTATCTATCTATCTATCTATCTATCTATCTATCTATCTATCTATCTATCTATCTATCTATCTATCTATCTATCTATCTATCTATCTATCTATCTATCTATCTATCTATCTCTCTCTCTATCATAAGATGTAGAATCTACCATAGGATTCATCCTAATTTCGGAGATATCTACCAGTGGCGGACATTTATTGAACGTGTATTTTAGACTTTAGGGGCCGACAATATACTGTATATTATTTATTGTAATACAAAGATTATATACTGCATACTATACATTGTAAGAGACAGATTATATACTGTATACTATATATTATAATACACTGAATATATACTGTATATTGTAATACAGAGATTATATACAGTATTCTACATTTTATATAAACAAGTTACTATATACTGTATACGATATAATATACTAATTACATATTGTATACTATATATTGTAGTAAACTGACAACATACGCTATACTATATATTGTGTCAGTGATTATTTACTGTATACTATATATTATAAAACACTGATTATTTATTATACACTGTATATTGTATATTATAAGACTGATTATATACTGTATATTATATATTATAAGAAACTAATGATATACTATATTATAAGCTACATATTGTAAGACACTTATTATATACTGTATTATAAGACACTGATTATATATAAAACGACTTTGTGGCTGTCAATGTGTTACATTATCTGTATTGTTCTTTATTATGATATTCTGTGAATAGATATATACTGTCATGTAACCTCTGGTGGCTACAGAGGGGTAGCCAGTCCCGGCATCGTGGCATCGTTCCCCTGGGCTTTATGCGAGCTGGCCCCCATGTCATGTGTGATGTCATTATAATAAATATGAGGAAGGGTCCCTGTCACTAATAAGCAGCAGGTAGTGTGACCATTGAGTGTCCTCCCTGTCATCACCTCTTGTAGTGTCTGCCTATATCCACCTAGATGAGAGGGGTCAGCAGCACCTTATGTAAACGTGCAGCCCCCACCCCCATCATCAACTCAGTGTTAATTAGAAGCAGGGAGAGAAGAGAGGGGAGCAGGCCTGTCTACTGTGTCCATGGGTGGTCTGCAGTCTGATAAACACAGGCCCCTCACAGAGCTGCAGTCTGCACCTATAGACATACACTGGGGCTCAGGTTACACTTAACTCCTCTGCAGTCTACTGCTCCACTTAAACAATTAGCTGCTGCACAGAAAGGGTCCTCTGTGTGTCCCCCCACCCTCCAAGAAAACACAATGCGCCCCCACACACACACTTCCCCATCCAATACACATGTCAATCATATTTTATACAGGAAACGTACACTGTATTGGAAATAACTGATAAAACAGATATTAATACAAAATATAATTAAATGTTTCTGTGGAACTGTGGTCTTCAACTGAATGGATGGATGGATGGATGGGTAGATAGATAGATAGATAGATAGATAGATAGATAGATAGATAGATAGATAGATAGATAGATAGATAGATAGATAGATAGATAGATAGATAGATAGATAGAAAGATAGATAGATAGATAGATAGATAGATAGATAGATAGATAGATAGATAGATAGATAGATAGATAGATAGATAGATAGATAGATAGATAGATAGATAGATAGATAGATAGATAGATATGAGATGGATTGATAGATAGATAGATAGATAGATAGATAGATAGATAGATAGATAGATAGATAGATAGATTAGATAGATAGATTTACTGCAGGTAATCTACATTATGGGATCAGCTACATCAAAATAAACACACAATTATTGTATCATCTGTGATCTGTATAGTTTTATAAACTGGTGATTACACCGGAATATCAGTCATATAATATAATGGATGTAATAATATAAAGTGTATTAATCATCACTGCTACTATTAGTTATTATTTAGTCATTATCTAGCATCATTTATAAAGAGGACAGTATCCAGCATAATGTTCTATATAGAGGTCAGTAATCAGTATAATGTCCTATATAGGGGTCAGAATACAGTAAAATGTTGTATATGGGGGTCAGTATACAGTATAATGTTCTATATAGAGGTCAGTATACAGTATAATGTTCTATATAGAGGTCAGTATACAGTATAATGTTCTATATAAGGATTAGTATTCAGTATAATGTCCTATATAGAGTTCAGTATACAGTATAATGTTCTATATAAGGATTAGTATTCAGTATAATGTTCTATATAGAGTGCAGCATCCAGAATAATGTTCTATATAAGGAATGGTATCCAGTATAAAGTTCTATATGGAGGTCAAATATCCAACATACATAATGCTCTAAACACAAGTTTAATGTGAGTATTCTCTCTCTCTCTCTCTCTCTCGCTCTCTCTTTTTTCTCTCTCTCCCTCTCTCTTTCTCTCTCTCGTTCTCTCTCTCTCGCTCTCTCTCTTTCGCTCTCTCTCCCTCTCTCTCTTTCCCTCTCTCGTTCTCTCTCTCTCTCTCTCTCTCTCTCCCTCTCTCTCTCTCTCTCTCTCTCTCTCTCTATTGGTCAGTATTTTTTTTATATGGAGGTTTTATATTTTTTATATAGAGGTCAGTAAACAATATAATTCTCTAAACAGGAGGTCAGTGACAGTATTAAATAACATTATATATAGGGGTCAGTGTTTATATCCTATGTGGTGCTGTATATAAATATATGCACGCTCTATAGTAAGAAGAGCACCATATTACTGGATGCATATATTGTATATATTGTATCATATAGCAGAGAGAGGAGTTTTATTCTGCGGATATTATATAATCTGTAATTCTAAGGGTTATTATCTGGACACGTGATATATTATAGAAAATTATGTTTCATATAATAAACCGGAGTTCACAGTTTTCAGAGGATATTTGTGGTTTTATATAAAAATTTGATCTGGAGTCACCGCAGAAATTAGTTTAGATTTAAAGGAAAATATTGGTAATTGGTGAATGAGCACAGGAAGAAATGATTAGGAGAACGGATAGATAGATAGATAGATAGATAGATAGATAGATAGATAGATAGATAGATAGATAGATAGATAGATAGATAGATAGATAGATAGATAGATAGATAGATAGATAGATAGATATGAGATAGATAGATAGATAGATAGATAGATAGATAGATAGATAGATAGATAGATAGATAGATAGATAGATAGATAGATAGATAGATAGATAGATAGATAATATATTGTGCATGTCACATATTATACATGGGCTGTTACATTTTATACGTATTTTATGTTACATATTCTATGTGTTATATGTTATATTTTTTTATCCATGTTCTATGTTATATATTGTATATGTTCTATGTCTCATATTATACATGTTCTGTGTTATATATAATACGTGTTCTATGTTACATATTATACATGTTCTATGTTACATATTATACATGTTCTATGTTATATATAGTCTATTTTACATTTTATACCTGTGCTACGTTACATATTATACATGTTCTATGTTACATATTATACATGTTCGATGTTACATATTATACATGTTCGATGTTACATATTATACATGTTCTATGTTATATATAGTCTGTGTTACATATTATACATGTTCTATGTTACATATTATACATGTTCTATGTTACATATTATACATGTTCTATGTTATATATTATACATGTTCTATGTTACATATTATACATGTTCTATGTTATATATAGTCTGTGTTACATATTATACATGTTCTACGTTACATTTTATACATGTTCTACGTTACATATTATACATGTTCTATGTTATATATTATACATGTTCTATGTTACATATTATACATGTTCTATGTTATATATAGTCTGTGTTACATATTATACATGTTCTACGTTACATATTATACATGTTCTATGTTACATATTATACATGTTCTATGTTACATATTATACATGTTCTATGTTATATATAGTCTGTGTTACATATTATACATGTTCTACGTTACATATTATACATGTTCTATGTTACATATTATACATGTTCTATGTTATATATTATACATGTTCTATGTTATATATTATACATGTTCTATGTTACATATTATACATGTTCTATGTTATATATAGTCTGTGTTACATATTATACATGTTCTACGTTACATTTTATACATGTTCTATGTTACATATTATACATGTTCTATGTTATATATTATACATGTTCTATGTTACATATTATACATGTTCTATGTTATATATAGTCTGTGTTACATATTATACATGTTCTACGTTACATATTATACATGTTCTATGTTACATATTATACATGTTCTATGTTACATATTATACATGTTCTATGTTATATATAGTCTGTGTTACATATTATACATGTTCTACGTTACATATTATACATGTTCTATGTTACATATTATACATGTTCTATGTTATATATTATACATGTTCTATGTTATATATTATACATGTTCTATGTTACATATTATACATGTTCTATGTTATATATTATACATGTTCTACGTTACATATTATACATGTACTGTTACATTTTATACATGTTCTATGTTATATATTATACATGTTCTGTTACATATTATACATGTTCTATGTTATATATAGTCTGTTACATATTGTACATGTTCTGTGCTGCGTTACATTCGTGTTTTTTTTTAAATCATTTTAACAATCGGGGCAAGACCAACAGAAACATGTATTCTCTTCTCCGTTAAAAAATTGTATGTCCCAAATTGTTAGTTTTGCAGTGCACTAGAAAATGAATAATAATCCTCATCATCGTTACGTCTGGTAGTTGTAGTAGTTGTCTCCTCCACAAGTGATTCATTTTTTATAGTATCTCTATTTTTTATTTATTTTTATACAGCAATCCCGGTCTTGTCTTACTTTCTGCCAGTCTCTAATTGTTTGGTATGGAGCAGATAATGAATGATCCCATAGATGTGCGCACACTGGGATCTATATAAACTTTCGCTTTGCAGACAGAAACCATGACCCCCCCTGTCCCAAAGATTGCAGGTGAGCCCGGCGCCCCAGAGACTGTCCTCCCCAGGAGTGAACTTCACAGGCAGAATGGGATTATTATCACCCAGGGGAGAGATAACCTGATGTTCCCATTTCACAGCCACTTGAGTTGTTAGCAAAGAGCTGAGCTCAGGGGAGAGGGTCAGTAAGTAGGTGACCGTGTGCAGTGGGGACTTACCCTGCCGGACAGCTCTGACCAGGCGCCATCTGGGGATTTTGCACATTTTTCAGGTGGAGGTTGGCGCAGAAGCAGCGGACTGAGCTCATTTGCAGCAGCAGAGAAGCTTCTGAGGACTGGGCCGGGGCTGCGGTTTTTTTTTTTATTCCCAGAACCTGTTTACATTGAGTTGTATAAACTTCCTGCCATGTTCTCTGTATCTCGAAATCTCCTGCACAAGCCGCGTCCACCTTCTTCCCTCAGCCCCTGTGTCCCTGATCTTCTCTTATTACTTCTCATCTGGAGATTTGCTGCGTTTTCTGCCCTTTTCTGCCAAGTCCGGGGAGCCACAAGTATGTTCTAATATCCGCTGCACCGTGTGTGAGGGAGACATCTACAGTATCTGCTTTATAGGGGGCGAATATAGGGAATGGAGGGGAACTACATGAGCCAGCTACATGGAGGAACTACAAATCCCAGTCTGATATCCATTTAAAAGACTTTAATCATTCGTTGAGTTGACAGGGAGGGCAGGCTGGGAGTTGTAGTTGCACTGTATCTGGAAAAAAAAAAGCAGAAGTGTAACCTGATTAATGCAAAGCAGTGGAAATATTGAGTAATAAATAATGCGCACTCCACCTCATATAGGGGACCTTTGCGTCATATACTGCTGGGAACTAATGTCCCTATAAGTGATGTCTATAGAGGTGATCTATGGGTGCACAGAATGGAGAATTGTTCTTATAAAGTGAGATAAATAGAGTTTTAGAGAGAGTTGAGCTGTTGCTCCTTTAAGTGACCCCCAGTTACCGGGGGGAGGGGAGAAGAGGGGGGTGTCAGTGGGCGGGGAGACCCTTCTTCTTACGTCTCTCTGTGAAGAGCCGACAGACTCTGATGACAAGAGATAAGTAAAAGGCGATCACTCTGGAGGGCACAATCCTGCTGCCATGAGAAGCAGCAACTCCCTGCAGCCGCACACACTCAGCAAGAGGGGCAGAGCAGCACAGCAATAACCAGGACAGCAGAGCTGCAGAACCCGCCGCACATCTGGACTGTCACTTTGGAAATACTTTCCTTCCTTGCTCCAATTTTGCGCACGATTTTGCAGAGCCCAATCTGTAAGCAGCGGAGCCGACTGCGGAGCCTCAGCGTTATTCCGAGGTGCAGAGCTCTGCTATAACCGGGACAGTAGAGCAGACAAGTCTCAGCCGGATTCAGGAGAAGAGGGCTGGAAATAGTCTCCTTCCTGCTCCAACTTTACGCACAGCTCAGGACAAGCTGCAGACGTCCATCCCTGTGCCAGAGCTCCACGTCTTCATACTGGTGACTGGCAATAGATTTGCCACCTAAAAGCTTCAAGAATGACGGCAGAGATCCAGCAGCCTCCAACTCAGACCCCTGCACAGAGCAGCCCCATGTCAGCAGCTGCAGAGAAGCACAGTGGGCAAACATCTGTCATGGAGTCAGCCTCATGTGCCACCAAGACCAAGAAGACCAACGCTGGCATCAGGAGGCCGGAGAAACCCCCCTACTCCTACATTGCCCTGATCGTCATGGCCATCCAGAGCTCGCCCACCAAGCGGCTGACCCTCAGTGAAATCTACCAGTTTCTCCAGAGCCGCTTCCCCTTCTTCAGAGGGTCCTACCAGGGCTGGAAGAACTCCGTCAGGCACAATCTGTCCCTCAATGAGTGCTTCATCAAGCTGCCCAAAGGCCTGGGCAGACCTGGCAAAGGACACTACTGGACCATTGACCCGGCCAGCGAGTTCATGTTTGAGGAAGGTTCCTTCAGGAGGAGGCCCAGGGGCTTCAGAAGAAAATGCCAAGCTCTAAAGCCCATGTATAGTATGATGAATGGCCTGGGCTTCAACCACATTCCAGATAGCTACAGCTTCCAGGGATCTGGTGGGACCATCTCTTGCCCACCCAACAGCCTGTCACTAGACAGTGGCATAGGGATGATGAATGGTCATTTGCCCAGTAATGTGGATGGAATGGGTCTAAGTGGACATTCTCACCTGGCTGCCAATAGTGGTCATTCTTACATGGGCAGCTGTACAGGGTCCTCAGGAGGTGATTATTCCCACCATGACTCTGGCTCTCCTCTTCTCGGAGGGGGAGCAGTAATGGAACCTCATTCTGTGTACTCAAGTCCTGCCTCAGCCTGGGCACCAACCTCTACTGCCCTCTCTGGAGGTCCCCCCTATATTAAGCAACAACCCCTCTCACCCTGCAACTCTGCCAACAACCCCCTGTCCTCCAGCCTTTCCTCACACTCCCTGGAGCAGCCATACCTGCACCAGAACAGCCACAACACAGCGTCAGACTTACAAGGTAAGTGCCCCCGGGCTCCATCCACTGGCACAGTACTAATACCCACCATAGACAGGCTGCACAGCATCGGGTTACTACTATCTTGGGAAGTATCAGTAATTTGCGGCATTCAGAGGAAAATGTTGTGGCTCTCTTATTGGAAGGACAATGTAAGATTGGATGGGTGTAGTAGTCCATGACCCTCTGTTCCCCTATGGGGGGGGGGGGGTATCAATGCAATCTGGAGAAAATGAGGGGAAATAAGGGGGGGGGGGCAGTGAAGCGCCACATATGGGACATGGCAGCAGTTAGTGTGGAGACACTGGATAATTACAGCTCCTGAGGGTGCAGATTCTGTCTGAGGCCCTGGGCTCTGTGCGCCCTATGAGGGTAATGTGTCAAAGACCCCAAGTCACATTCACATCGTCCCCACAGACCCTTCTTCTGCAATCTCAGTATCACCCAGAGGGCAGAAAATAGAAACTGAATATTGAACAGGATTATAGTTCATAACAATACTGATAATTATTGTTTAATGGAAACCAATGGCCGACAATCTGCTCATCTGATCTATAAATTATAATATTATTATCCCCCAAATATCCTGATGTACACGAGAAATAAATTCACTAAAGTTATTGTAACAGTTCAGATTATTACTCCCTTTATAGAGATTGTGGATTATATTATTATTATTATTATTATTATTATTATTATTACTTATTATTATTAATTATTATTATTATTATTATTATTATTATTATTATTATTATTATTATTATCCTCAATAGTCTGGTATTATTATGAGATTATTAACCCTTCATTATAAAGTCTCGGGGGAAACATAAAAAATAAAATGATTAAATTTACGTGATATACCTACAGGTGTCAGAGAGCGCAGACATTGAGGAGCATGATGAGGGTTATTATTACTATCGCCATCCCTGAATATAACGTGATGTGTGAACCCGGCCTAAATTTGAGTAGTTTCCTTCCATGACAATTAACATAATTGCCCTAATAAGTGGTTAGGATTAGAACTGTCTACACTGATATCCATAGATAAATATAGAAGTGTACGATAATTATAATATATGTTATATAGATAAACAACGGATATAATAATGGGAGAATAACAATAATATTATTATTAATAATAATAATAATAATAATAATAAAATAAAAAAATGAACATCTTCATACTTGCCATCACTTTTATATTTTATTAATGAAATATTATGATTTATTTGTTTGCCTTTTGTATAAAGTTTTCTTTAGATATGGAGTGGAATGACTTTGTTTGAGGACGGACATGTATCTCCAGCTGTGATAGAACTACAAGTAGCAGCAAGCCCTGGCAGTAATAGGAGATTGAGGGACTACAAGTCTATCACAGCTGCAGGGTGCCGTGGTCCTCATTGCCCTGATGTTACTAACTGACCCCCCTTGTGTCTCCTCTACACAGGTGTCCCCAGGTACCACTCTCAGTCCCCCAGCATGAACGACAGGAAGGAGTTTGTCTTCTCTTTTAATGCCATGGCCTCCTCCATGCACGGGGGCAGTGGCTCCTACTACCACCAGCAGGTCAGCTACCAGGACATCAAGCCCTGTGTAATGTGAGGACCCCAGACCTAGGACTCTGCATCTGGGCCTGACTGCAGGATATTGACTCCCAGAAGCTCAGATCAGCGGGGACCCCCCAACCCGCCCCCTACATCATCATTTCACTGATTCTTTCCATTCACCCCAATCCTGTCTGTGAAGCAGAAACTTATTACAATGGCTGCTGGGTTTATTGGAAAGCAAAGGTCCATGTAGTGTGTGAGGTGCAAGAATATTTACACCTGATATGAGCTGAATGAATCAAATGCAACAATGTATCAACAAGAAACAAATGAGGACGTGTGTCCCGGTAATGTATCTCATATGAAATCTGCAGCAACATCTTTAGGGTCATTATATGTATATTGCTGTCACACGGTCACTCAGCAGGTTTTCTTGCTCTCCCTCCGGCCAATGGGAGAATTTCAGGCCCAGATCCGCCATTTGCAGAGACATTTTGGCACTTTTGATTTTTTTCTTATATTTATTGATCTTGTATTCAGAGGCGTCTCCTGCAATTTTCAGTATTTCATGGTCTTTTCTTGGCAATATTTGCCGTGTGAAGGTTTTATTTTTGGTCACTGTACACATAGATGAATCTATGATCGGTTTCTATATAATGAAGGACTCTGTATAAATGTCTCTTTGTATTTGGGATTGAAGTTCTCGATTTTATTTTTTCTCTGCACTGTAAAAACTGTTAAAAAATATTATGTTTGTGTCTGTAAATTTAAAAAAAAAGGAAAAACAAATCCAAATAAAATTTTTATGCTATATGTTAATTTTCAGAGAAATCTTCCTTATTTCCTATAATAATTGTTGTCACAATGTGAGGAGATTCATCATTCCTGAGCGACTGTCACAACAGAAATCGAATTATTTCTATGTAAATATAAAACTATAATGTGCAAAGACAAGAGAAGAGGAAGAAGAGGAAGAGGATGAATCACTGACCTGAAGGTTTAGCGCCAGAACCTGATCATAATAATGATGATAATAATAACTATGACAAAAATAACAATATCATAATAATGTCAAATATAATAATAATAATAATAATAATAATAATAATAATACAATTAATAATAATGATATTCTCCATCATATCAAAATAATAATAATAATAATAATAATAATAATAATAATAATAATAATATAAAACAAATAATGACAACAATACAATTAATATTTATATTTACCATCATATAGAAATATTCAAAAATAATAATAATAATTAGATTTATTTATAGATATATTTACCTTAATCACTTTATCTATTTCTCAGGTATAAGATAAGGGTGGGGGGGTGGATATCGGCCCCTTCCTCCTGGTTCTCCTGTTATCGCACTGTATCTATGTATCTGTATGTGCTCAGTGGATTGCTTGGACTTGTAGTTCCAGCGCAGCAGTTCAGGTCCGGAGACCCCGCAATTATCGGCCACCGTGTTTTATATGTAGTGGAAGGGGGAGAATTATTATTTTTTACATGTGATATGTGTGCAGTGTTATATATGTTATAAGTGTGTGGGGTATATTATCATTATATATATTTATTCCGTGTGTCCCCCCCCCCCCTTTTATTATTAACATACATTTCTGAGTTTGAGGGGGAGAATTATCATTTATTATCATTATTGTTATTTATGGAGGTGTGTTGAGGGGTTCCCCCTATAATTATGGGCTGCTATGTGTGTGACTGGAGGAGGGGAGTTTGGTGTGACGTGGGTTGTACAGCTCCCCCGGATGATATTTGCGCTGCCGCTGGAGCAGATTTTGGCGCAGGACGAGGTTGGGGGTCACTTGAGAGGGTTGTAGGGTCTCATTTCAGACTGATTTGTGGTCGCAGATAATACGTCTCAGAGGGGTCAATATAACGCTGGGTCTTCTTGTATTATTATCTACAGGGGGCCGCCGACAATCTCGGGTCTGTGCAAAGTCGCAGGAAAAGCGCAAGATTTAGAATGAGCAATTGAGTGCAGGGTGTCTCATCCGAATAATCCATTGCCCCCCCCCCCCCCACTATACAGGAGGGACTGAACACAAGGGATCTGCGCTGAACATTGCGCTAAATTATAGGATTTTATATTTCATTCTGCAGTTACTTGATGCTACTATTTTCCTTAGTTTTATTAATTAAATAGCAAAAATGTGTCCTCGTATAATAATAATAATAATAATAATAATAATAATAATAATAATAATAATTAAAAAAAAATAGATGGATGAAAGGTGGAATTATATTATCAATCATAATAATACAAATAATAATAATATAATAATAATAACAATAATAATAATAATAATAATAATAATACTAATAAAAATGTCATCATATCATTATATTAATAAACATGACACCTAATTACAATAATATGATATTCAGGTCCAACATAGAAGCAATATACAAAATGCAACAAATAATTTCATAGAATTTTTTTTTCCAAATAAAAATGCAAAAAGTAAGCTACCCATTATAGGGTATTTTACCTGTGGGTGGGTTCACATCTATCAGTCGTGTCCAGCCAATTGTTTCATGGCTGAGCTGGACATAACGGATGACAATTTTTTGTACGTTTTGCGCCGGTTCGGCATCCATATCCTACATGCATGCAACGTTTTTCTGTCCAGCACAGGGAAATCTCCGGCGTCACAACTCATGCATTGGTTGCTCCCATAGAAAGCACGGGATTAGTTCTGACATCAGTTCCCCTCCAGTGTTACTGTCCCACGCTGGAGGGAAAGAAAATGGAATGACCAGACCTATGTGAAGGAGGCCTACGATAAGGTGGCGCGTCCGTGTTCAGTATCTGGAGTAACATAAGGGTATGTTCACACGAGGGCGTCCGTTACGGCTGAAATTACGGGGATGTTTCAGCCTGAAAACATCCCCGTAATTTCAGCCGTACCGGCATGTGCAGGCGCTTGAACGCCGCGTCCATTACGGCCGTAATTAGCGCTGCTATTCATTGGAGTCAATGAATAACGGCTCCAATTACGGCCAAAGAAGTGACAGGTCACCTCTTTGACGCGGGCGTCTATTTACGCGCCGTCATTTGACAGCGGCGCGTAAATATACGCCTCGTGTGAACAGACAAACGTCTGCCCATTGCTTTCAATGGGCAGATGTTTGTCAGCGCTATTGAGGCGCTATTTTCAGACGTAATTCGGGGCAAAAACGCCTGAATTACGTCCGTAAATAGGCCGTGTGAACATACCCTAATAATTATAATGAACTATCCGACCGTTAACGGTGATTACTGACAACAATTGTTATGTCTGTGGTACCAACATAGTATATTTAAGGCTGCGTTCACATATATCAGTTGCGTCCGGCCAGTTGTCTTTAGCCTGAGACACAACTGATGACATTTTGTGCATCGTTCCGGCATCCGTAGCCGGGCAATAGTCAGACAGAAAAAGCTACTTGTAACGTTCTTCTATATGGCGTAGACATCCGGCGTTAAAACGGATGCAATTGATGCCAAAAACGACCCCATAGGAAAGCATTGGATCAGTTCTGGCATCAGCTTCCCTCCGGCGTTTCTGTACAACATTGGGGAGAAACTACGCCGGAACGCCGGATATTTGGGGAGGGGGCCTAAGTGGTGTGTGCGGCAATTGGCTACGAAACTCCTACCAGTCAAGTAGATTTGTCTGCGGTTATTAACATGGACAATATTTGGGACAACGAAAAATATATTCCACATGAGAAATTATTTCCATTATTTATGTCCCTTTCTTGCGTCCAGATACTGGATGCTGCTGTCAGCGCCGTTCACACTGACGTTTCGTTTTCTCATATTCTTCTTTTTGCATTTTCTGTGCAGTGATCTATTCATATTATAAAAGGATCAGTCAGTTTGTATCAGTTTTTGGATCTGGTTCTACTCTCAGAACCCAAAACCAAAGAGCTACTGCAAAAAGCAAATCCAGCCGAAACGGATACAACCTGATACAATCTAATACAACCTGATACAATCTAATACAACCTGATAAAATCTAATACAACCTGATACAACCTGATACAATCTAATACAACCTGATACAACCTGATACAATCTGCTATAACCTTATATGCCGTCTGATTAAATCTTGACGTTTTTGTGTATTTAGGGCACGGCCAGACGTGGCGGAATCGCTGTGGAATTCTCCTGCGGCCGTTTTTTTACATTTGTTTCAATACATTTTTAGGCGTTAGTTCAGACATTGCGGAAAACTCCGCTGCGAACCATAGGCTGCGGTGCAGAATTTTCCCTCCCAGCATGCACTGTCTGTTGCGGAGAAGAAGTGGAATTTCACTGCGGATTTCAGCCTTTGCATTGCAAAAACTGAAATCTGTAGCAAGTCCGCTGTGATATCTGCAACGTCTGAATTACCTGTCAAATATGCAAATGTTGATGCAGATTCATTGCGTAATTGCCCCAAATCTGCACCAACATTTGCAGCGGAAAGGGCGATTGTTATAAAGGAGGGTGATCATTAATAAGGAAGGCGATCATTAATAAGGAAGGCGATCATTAATAAGGAAGGTGATCATTAATAAGGAAGGCGATCATTAATAAGGAAGGTGATCATTAATAAGGAAGGCGATCATTAATAAGGAAGGCGATCATTAATAAGGAAGGCGATCATTAATAAGGAGGGCGATCATTAATAAGGAAGGCGATCATTAATAAGGAAGGCGATCATTAATAAGGAAGGCGATCATTAATAAGGAATACGATCATTAATAAGGAAGGTGATCATTAATAAGGAAGGTGATCATTAATAAGGAAGGCGATCATTAATAAGGAGGGCGATCATTAATAAGGAAGGTGATCATTAATAAGGAAGGCGATCATTAATAAGGAGGGCGATCATTAATAAGGAAGGCGATCATTAATAAGGAACCCGATCATTAATAAGGAAGGCGATCATTAATAAGGAAGGTGATCATTAATAAGGAAGGTGATCATTAATAAGGAAGGCGATCATTAATAAGGAAGGCGATCATTAATAAGGAACCTGATCATTAATAAGGAAGGCGATCATTAATAAGGAAGGTGATCATTAATAAGGAAGGCGATCATTAATAAGGAGGGCGATCATTAATAAGGAAGGCGATAATTAATAAGGAACCCGATCATTAATAAGGAAGGCGATCATTAATAAGGAAGGTGATCATTAATAAGGAAGTCGATCATTAATAAGGAGGGCGATCATTAATAAGGAGGGCGATCATTAATAAGGAATCCGATCATTAATAAGGAAGGCGATCATTAATAAGGAAGGTGATCATTAATAAGGAAGGCGATCATTAATAAGGAGGGCGATCATTAATAAGGAAGGCGATAATTAATAAGGAACCCGATCATTAATAAGGAAGGCGATCATTAATAAGGAATCCGATCATTAATAAGGAAGTCGATCATTAATAAGGAGGGCGATCATTAATAAGGAGGGCGATCATTAATAAGGAGGGCGATCATTAATAAGGAATGCGATCAGTAATAAGGAGGGCGATCATTAATAAGGAACCCGATCATTAATAAGGAAGGCGATCATTAATAAGGAAGGCGATCATTAATAAGGAAGGCGATCATTAATAAGGAATGTGATCATTAATAAGGAAGGTGATCATTAATAAGGAAGGTGATCATTAATAAGGAAGGCGATCATTAATAAGGAAGGCGATCATTAATAAGGAAGGCGATCATTAATAAGGAAGGCGATCATTAATAAGGAAGGCGATCAGTAATAAGGAAGGCGATCATTAATAAGGAAGGCGATCATTAATAAGGAAGGCAATCATTAATAAGGAAGGCGATCATTAATAAGGAAGGCGATCATTAATAAGGAAGGTGATCATTAATAAGGAAGGTGATCATTAATAAGGAAGGCGATCATTAATAAGGAAGGCGATCATTAATAAGGAAGGCAATCATTAATAAGGAAGGCGATCATTAATAAGGAAGGCGATCATTAATAAGGAAGGCGATCATTAATAAGGAAGGCGATCAGTAATAAGGAAGGCGATCATTAATAAGGAAGGTGATCATTAATAAGGAAGGCGATCATTAATAAGGAAGGCAATCATTAATAAGGAAGGCGATCATTAATAAGGAAGGCGATCATTAATAAGGAAGGCGATCATTAATAAGGAAGGCGATCATTAATAAGGAGGGCGATCATTAATAAGGAGGGCGATCATTAATAAGGAAGGCGATCATTAATAAGGAAGGCGATCATTAATAAGGAATACGATCATTAATAAGGAAGGTGATCATTAATAAGGAACCCGATCATTAATAAGGAAGGCGATCATTAATAAGGAAGGTGATCATTAATAAGGAACCCGATCATTAATAAGGAAGGCGATCATTAATAAGGAAGGTGATCATTAATAAGGAAGGCGATCATTAATAAGGAGGGCGATAATTAATAAGGAACCCGATCATTAATAAGGAAGGCGATCATTAATAAGGAATCCGATCATTAATAAGGAAGGCGATCATTAATAAGGAAGGCGATCATTAATAAGGAGGGCGATCATTAATAAGGAGGGCGATCATTAATAAGGAGGGCGATCATTAATAAGGAATGCGATCATTAATAAGGAAGGCGATCATTAATAAGGAGGGCGATCATTAATAAGGAGCCCGATCATTAATAAGGAAGGCGATCATTAATAAGGAGCCCGATCATTAATAAGGAAGGCGATCATTAATAAGGAATCCGATCATTAATAAGGAAGGTGATCATTAATAAGGAAGGCGATCATTAATAAGGAGGGCGATCATTAATAAGGAGGGCGATCATTAATAAGGAGGGCGATCATTAATAAGGAATGCGATCAGTAATAAGGAGGGCGATCATTAATAAGGAACCCGATCATTAATAAGGAAGGCGATCATTAATAAGGAATCCGATCATTAATAAGGAAGGCGATCATTAATAAGGAAGGCGATCATTAATAAGGAAGGCGATCATTAATAAGGAATACGATCATTAATAAGGAAGGTGATCATTAATAAGGAACCCGATCATTAATAAGGAAGGCGATCATTAATAAGGAAGGTGATCATTAATAAGGAAGGTGATCATTAATAAGGAAGGCGATCATTAATAAGGAGGGCGATCATTAATAAGGAAGGCGATCATTAATAAGGAACCCGATCATTAATAAGGAAGGCGATCATTAATAAGGAAGGTGATCATTAATAAGGAAGGTGATCATTAATAAGGAAGGCGATCATTAATAAGGAGGGCGATCATTAATAAGGAAGGTGATCATTAATAAGGAACCCGATCATTAATAAGGAAGGCGATCATTAATAAGGAAGGTGATCATTAATAAGGAAGGCGATCATTAATAAGGAGGGCGATCATTAATAAGGAAGGCGATAATTAATAAGGAACCCGATCATTAATAAGGAAGGCGATCATTAATAAGGAAGGTGATCATTAATAAGGAAGTCGATCATTAATAAGGAGGGCGATCATTAATAAGGAGGGCGATCATTAATAAGGAGGGCGATCATTAATAAGGAATGCGATCAGTAATAAGGAGGGCGATCATTAATAAGGAACCCGATCATTAATAAGGAAGGCGATCATTAATAAGGAATCCGATCATTAATAAGGAAGGCGATCATTAATAAGGAAGGCGATCATTAATAAGGAAGGCGATCATTAATAAGGAATACGATCATTAATAAGGAAGGTGATCATTAATAAGGAACCCGATCATTAATAAGGAAGGCGATCATTAATAAGGAAGGTGATCATTAATAAGGAAGGTGATCATTAATAAGGAAGGCGATCATTAATAAGGAGGGCGATCATTAATAAGGAAGGCGATCATTAATAAGGAACCCGATCATTAATAAGGAAGGCGATCATTAATAAGGAAGGTGATCATTAATAAGGAAGGTGATCATTAATAAGGAAGGCGATCATTAATAAGGAGGGCGATCATTAATAAGGAAGGTGATCATTAATAAGGAAGGCGATCATTAATAAGGAAGGCGATCATTAATAAGGAAGGTGATCATTAATAAGGAAGGCGATCATTAATAAGGAGGGCGATCATTAATAAGGAAGGCGATAATTAATAAGGAACCCGATCATTAATAAGGAAGGCGATCATTAATAAGGAAGGTGATCATTAATAAGGAAGTCGATCATTAATAAGGAGGGCGATCATTAATAAGGAGGGCGATCATTAATAAGGAGGGCGATCATTAATAAGGAATGCGATCAGTAATAAGGAGGGCGATCATTAATAAGGAACCCGATCATTAATAAGGAAGGCGATCATTAATAAGGAAGGCGATCATTAATAAGGAAGGCGATCATTAATAAGGAAGGTGATCATTAATAAGGAAGGTGATCATTAATAAGGAAGGTGATCATTAATAAGGAAGGCGATCATTAATAAGGAAGGCAATCATTAATAAGGAAGGCGATCATTAATAAGGAAGGCGATCATTAATAAGGAAGGCGATCATTAATAAGGAAGGCGATCATTAATAAGGAAGGCGATCATTAATAAGGAAGGCGATCAGTAATAAGGAAGGCGATCATTAATAAGGAAGGCGATCATTAATAAGGAAGGTGATCATTAATAAGGAAGGCAATCATTAATAAGGAAGGCGATCATTAATAAGGAAGGCGATCATTAATAAGGAAGGTGATCATTAATAAGGAAGGCGATCATTAATAAGGAAGGCGATCATTAATAAGGAAGGCGATCATTAATAAGGAAGGCAATCATTAATAAGGAAGGCGATCATTAATAAGGAAGGCGATCATTAATAAGGAAGGCGATCAGTAATAAGGAAGGCGATCATTAATAAGGAAGGTGATCATTAATAAGGAAGGCGATCATTAATAAGGAAGGCAATCATTAATAAGGAAGGCGATCATTAATAAGGAAGGCGATCATTAATAAGGAAGGCGATCATTAATAAGGAGGGCGATCATTAATAAGGAGGGCGATCATTAATAAGGAAGGCGATCATTAATAAGGAATGCGATCATTAATAAGGAAGGCGATCATTAATAAGGAATACGATCATTAATAAGGAAGGTGATCATTAATAAGGAACCCGATCATTAATAAGGAAGGCGATCATTAATAAGGAAGGTGATCATTAATAAGGAACCCGATCATTAATAAGGAAGGCGATCATTAATAAGGAAGGTGATCATTAATAAGGAAGGCGATCATTAATAAGGAGGGCGATAATTAATAAGGAACCCGATCATTAATAAGGAAGGCGATCATTAATAAGGAATCCGATCATTAATAAGGAAGGCGATCATTAATAAGGAAGGCGATCATTAATAAGGAGGGCGATCATTAATAAGGAGGGCGATCATTAATAAGGAGGGCGATCATTAATAAGGAATGCGATCAGTAATAAGGAGCCCGATCATTAATAAGGAAGGCGATCATTAATAAGGAATCCGATCATTAATAAGGAAGGTGATCATTAATAAGGAAGGCGATCATTAATAAGGAGGGCGATCATTAATAAGGAGGGCGATCATTAATAAGGAGGGCGATCATTAATAAGGAATGCGATCAGTAATAAGGAGGGCGATCATTAATAAGGAACCCGATCATTAATAAGGAAGGCGATCATTAATAAGGAAGGCGATCATTAATAAGGAAAGCGATCATTAATAAGGAAGGCGATCATTAATAAGGAAGGCGATCAGTAATAAGGAAGGTGATCATTAATAAGGAAGGCGATCATTAATAAGGAAGGCGATCATTAATAAGGAAGGCGATCAGTAATAAGGAAGGTGATCATTAATAAGGAAGGCGATCAGTAATAAGGAAGGTGATCATTAATAAGGAAGGCGATCAGTAATAAGGAAGGCGATCATTAATAAGGAGGGCGATCATTAATAAGGAACCCGATCATTAATAAGGAAGGTGATCATTAATAAGGAAGGTGATCATTAATAAGGAAGGCGATCATTAATAAGGAAGGCGATCATTAATAAGGAAGGTGATCATTAATAAGGAAGGCGATCATTAATAAGGAGGGCGATAATTAATAAGGAAGGCAACCATTAATAAGGAAGGCGATCATTAATAAGGAAGGCGATCATTAATAAGGAAGGCGATCATTAATAAGGAAGGTGATCATTAATAAGGAACCCGATCATTAATAAGGAAGGCGATCATTAATAAGGAAGGTGATCATTAATAAGGAAGGCGATCATTAATAAGGAAGGCGATCATTAATAAGGAAAGGCGATCATTAATAAGGAAGGCGATCATTAATAAGGAAAGCGTTCATTAATAAGGAACCCGATCATTAATAAGGAAGACGATCATTAATAAGGAAGGTGATCATTAATAAGGAAGGCGATCATTAATAAGGAAGGCGATCATTAATAAGGAATCCGATCATTAATAATGAAGGCGATCATTAATAAGGGAGGCGATCATTAATAAGGGAGGCGATCATTAATAAGGAAGGCAATCATTAATAAGGAAGGCGATCATTAATAAGGAATCCGATCATTAATAAGGAAGGCGATCATTAATAAGGAAGGCGATCATTAATAAGGAAGGCAATCATTAATAAGGAATCCGATCATTAATAAGGAAGGCGATCATTAATAAGGAAGGCGATCATTAATAAGGAAGGCAATCATTAATAAGGAATCCGATCATTAATAAGGAAGGCGATCATTAATAAGGAGGGCGATCATTAATAAGGAAGGCGATCATTAATAAGGAAGGCGATCATTAATAAGGAAGGCGATCATTAATAAGGAATCCGATCATTAATAAGGAAGGCGATCATTAATAAGGAAGGCAATCATTAATAAGGAAGGCGATCATTAATAAGGAATCCGATCATTAATAAGGAAGGCGATCATTAATAAGGAAGGTGATCATTAATAAGGAAGGTGATCATTAATAAGGAAGGCGATCATTAATAAAGAATCCGATCATTAATAAGGAATCCGATCATTAATAAGGAACCCGATCATTAATAAGGAAGGCCATCATTGATAAGGAACCCGATCATTAATAAGGAAGGCGATCATTAATAAGGAATCCGATCATTAATAAGGAAGGCGATCATTAATAAGGAAGGCGATCATTAATAAGGAATCCGATCATTAATAAGGAAGGCGATCATTAATAAGGAAGGCGATCATTAATAAGGAAGGTGATCATTAATAAGGAAGGTGATCATTAATAAGGAAGGCGATCATTAATAAGGAATCCGATCATTAATAAGGAATCCGATCATTAATAAGGAAGGCGATCATTAATAAGGAAGGCGATCATTAATAAGGAAGGCGATCATTAATAAGGAAGGCGATCATTAATAAGGAATCCGATCATTAATAAGGAAGGCGATCATTAATAAGGAATCCGATCATTAATAAGGAAGGTGATCATTAATAAGGAAGGCGATCATTAATAAGGAAGGTGATCATTAATAAGGAAGGCGATCATTAATAAGGAATCCGATCATTAATAAGGAAGGCGATCATTAATAAGGAAGGCGATCATTAATAAGGAAGGTGATCATTAATAAGGAAGGTGATCATTAATAAGGAAGGCGATCATTAATAAGGAATCTGATCATTAATAAGGAAGGCGATCATTAATAAGGAATCCGATCATTAATAAGGAAGGCGATCATTAATAAGGAAGGCGATCATTAATAAGGAATCCGATCATTAATAAGGAAGGCGATCATTAATAAGGAAGGCGATCATTAATAAGGAAGGCAATCATTAATAAGGAAGGTGATCATTAATAAGGAAGGCGATCATTAATAAGGAATCCGATCATTAATAAGGAAGGCGATCATTAATAAGGAAGGCGATCATTAATAAGGAATCCGATCATTAATAAGGAAGGCGATCATTAATAAGGAAGGCGATCATTAATAAGGAAGGCAATCATTAATAAGGAAGGCGATCATTAATAAGGAAGGCGATCATTAATAGGGAAGGCGATCATTAATATGGAAGGCGATCATTAATAAGGAAGGCAATCATTAATAAGGAATCCAATCATTAATAAGGAAGGCGATCATTAATAAGGAATCCAATCATTAATAAGGAAGGCGATCATTAATAAGGAATCCGATCATTAATAAGGAAGGCGATCATTAATAAGGAAGGCAATCATTAATAAGGAAGGCGATCATTAATAAGGAATCCGATCATTAATAAGGAGGGCGATCATTAATAAGGAAAGCGATCATTAATAAGGAAGGCGATCATTAATAAGGAACCCGATCATTAATAAGGAAGGCGATCATTAATAAGGAAGGTGATCATTAATAAGGAAGGTGATCATTAATAAGGAAGGCGATCATTAATAAGGAAGGCGATCATTAATAAGGAATCCAATCATTAATAAGGAAGGCGATCATTAATAAGGAAGGCGATCATTAATAAGGAAGGCGATCATTAATAAGGAATCCGATCATTAATAAGGAGGGCGATTAATAAGGAATCCGATCATTAATAAGGAGGGCGATCATTAATAAGGAAGGCGATCATTAATAAGGAAGGCGATCATTAATAAGGAATCCGATCATTAATAAGGAGGGCGATCATTAATAAGGAAGGTGATCATTAATAAGGAATCCGATCATTAATAAGGAAGGCGATCATTAATAAGGTACCCGATCATTAATAAGGAAGGCATTCATTAATAAGGAAGGTGATCATTAATAAGGAAGGTGATCATTAATAAGGAAGGTGATCATTAATAAGGAAGGCGATCATTAATAAGGAAGGCGATCATTAATAAGGAATCCGATCATTAATAAGGAGGGCGATCATTAATAAGGAACTTGATCATTAATAAGGAGGGTGATCATTAATAAGGAAGGCGATCATTAATATGGAGGGTGATCATTAATAAGGAATGCGATCATTAATAAGGAAGGCGATCATTAATAAGGAAGGCGATCATTAATAAGGAAGGCAATCATTAATAAGGAAGGCGATCATTAATAAGGAACCCGATCATTAATAAGGAATGCGATCATTAATAAGGAACCGATCATTAATAAGGCGGGCGATCATTAATAAGGAAGGCGATCATTAATAAGGAAGGCGATAATTAATAAGGAACCCGATCATTAATAAGGAGGGCGATCATTAATAAGGAAGGCGATCATTAATATGGAGGGTGATCATTAATAAGGAATGCGATCATTAATAAGGAAGGCGATCATTAATAAGGAACCCGATCATTAATAAGGAATGCGATCATTAATAAGGAACCGATCACTAATATGGAATCCGATCATTAATAAGGAACCCGATCGTTAATAAGGAAGGCGATCACTAATATGGAATCCGATCATTAATAAGGAACCGATCCCGATCACTAATATGGAATCCGATCATTAATAAGGCGATCATTAATAAGGAAGGCGATTATTAATAAGGAATCCAATCATTAATAAGGAAGACGATCATTAATAAGGAAGACGATCATTAATAAGGAATCCAATCATTAATAAGGAAGGCGATCATTAATAAGGAAGGTGATCATTAATAAGGAATCCAATCATTAATAAGGAAGGCGATCATTAATAAGGAATCCAATCATTAATAAGGAAGGCGATCATTAATAAGGAATCCGATCATTAATAAGGAAGGCGATCATTAATAAGGAAGGCGATCATTAATAAGGAATCCGATCATTAATAAGGAAGGCGATCATTAATAAGGAAGGCAATCATTAATAAGGAAGGCGATCATTAATAAGGAATCCGATCATTAATAAGGAAGGCGATCATTAATAAGGAATCCGATCATTAATAAGGAAGGCGATCATTAATAAGGAAGGCAATCATTAATAAGGAAGGCGATCATTAATAAGGAATCCGATCATTAATAAGGAGGGCGATCATTAATAAGGAAAGCGATCATTAATAAGGAAGGCGATCATTAATAAGGAACCCGATCATTAATAAGGAAGGCGATCATTAATAAGGAAGGTGATCATTAATAAGGAAGGTGATCATTAATAAGGAAGGCGATCATTAATAAGGAAGGCGATCATTAATAAGGAATCCAATCATTAATAAGGAAGGCGATCATTAATAAGGAAGGCGATCATTAATAAGGAAGGCGATCATTAATAAGGAATCCGATCATTAATAAGGAGGGCGATTAATAAGGAATCCGATCATTAATAAGGAGGGCGATCATTAATAAGGAAGGCGATCATTAATAAGGAAGGCGATCATTAATAAGGAATCCGATCATTAATAAGGAGGGCGATCATTAATAAGGAAGGTGATCATTAATAAGGAATCCGATCATTAATAAGGAAGGCGATCATTAATAAGGTACCCGATCATTAATAAGGAAGGCGATCATTAATAAGGAAGGTGATCATTAATAAGGAAGGTGATCATTAATAAGGAAGGTGATCATTAATAAGGAAGGCGATCATTAATAAGGAAGGCGATCATTAATAAGGAATCCGATCATTAATAAGGAGGGCGATCATTAATAAGGAACTTGATCATTAATAAGGAGGGTGATCATTAATAAGGAAGGCGATCATTAATATGGAGGGTGATCATTAATAAGGAATGCGATCATTAATAAGGAAGGCGATCATTAATAAGGAAGGCGATCATTAATAAGGAAGGCAATCATTAATAAGGAAGGCGATCATTAATAAGGAACCCGATCATTAATAAGGAATGCGATCATTAATAAGGAACCGATCATTAATAAGGCGGGCGATCATTAATAAGGAAGGCGATCATTAATAAGGAAGGCGATAATTAATAAGGAACCCGATCATTAATAAGGAGGGCGATCATTAATAAGGAAGGCGATCATTAATATGGAGGGTGATCATTAATAAGGAATGCGATCATTAATAAGGAAGGCGATCATTAATAAGGAACCCGATCATTAATAAGGAATGCGATCATTAATAAGGAACCGATCACTAATATGGAATCCGATCATTAATAAGGAACCCGATCGTTAATAAGGAAGGCGATCACTAATATGGAATCCGATCATTAATAAGGAACCGATCCCGATCACTAATATGGAATCCGATCATTAATAAGGCGATCATTAATAAGGAAGGCGATTATTAATAAGGAATCCAATCATTAATAAGGAAGACGATCATTAATAAGGAAGACGATCATTAATAAGGAATCCAATCATTAATAAGGAAGGCGATCATTAATAAGGAAGGCGATCATTAATAAGGAAAGCGATCATTAATAGGGAAGGCGATCATTAATATGGAAGGCGATCATTAATAAGGAGGGCGATCATTAATAAGGAAGGCGATCATTAATATGGAAGGCGATCATTAATAAGGAGGGCGATCATTAATAAGGAAGGCGATCATTAATAGGGAAGGCGATCATTAATATGGAAGGCGATCATTAATAAGGAGGGCGATCATTAATAAGGAGGGCGATCATTAATAAGGAAGGCGATCATTAATAAGGAAGGCGATCATTAATAAGGAACCCGATCATTAATAAGGAAGGCGATCATTAATAAGGAAGGTGATCATTAATAAGGAACCCGATCATTAATAAGGAAGGCGATCATTAATAAGGAAGGCGATCATTAATACGGAAGGCGATCATTAATAAGGAACCCGATCATTAATAAGGAAGGCGATCATTAATAAGGAAGGCGATCATTAATAAGGAACCCGATCATTAATAAGGAATGCGATCATTAATAAGGAACCTATCATTAATAAGGCGGGCGATCATTAATAAGGAAGGCGATCATTAATAAGGAAGGCGATAATTAATAAGGAACCCGATCATTAATAAGGAGGGCGATCATTAATAAGGAAGGCGATCATTAATATGGAGGGCGATCATTAATAAGGAATGCGATCATTAATAAGGAAGGCGATCATTAATAAGGAACCCGATCATTAATAAGGAGGGCGATCATTAATAAGGAAGGCGATCATTAATATGGAGGGTGATCATTAATAAGGAATGCGATCATTAATAAGGAAGGCGATCATTAATAAGGAACCCGATCACTAATATGGAATCCGATCATTAATAAGGAACCCGATCGTTAATAAGGAAGGCGATCACTAATATGGAATCCGATCATTAATAAGGAACCCGATCGTTAATAAGGAACCGATCCCGATCACTAATATGGAATCCGATCATTAATAAGGAAGGCGATTATTAATAAGGAATCCAATCATTAATAAGGAAGACGATCATTAATAAGGAAGGCGATCATTAATAAGGAAGGCGATTATTAATAAGGAATCCAATCATTAATAAGGAAGACGATCATTAATAAGGAAGGCGATCATTAATAAGGAGGGCGATCATTAATAGGGAAGGCGATCATTAATAAGGAGGGCGATCATTAATAAGGAGGGCGATCATTAATAAGGAGGGCGATCATTAATAAGGAACCCGATCATTAATAAGGAAGGCGATCATTAATAAGGAACCCGATCATTAATAAGGAAGGCGATCATTAATAAGGAACCCGATCATTAATAAGGAAGGCGATCATTAATAAGGAACCCGATCATTAATAAGGAAGGCGATCATTAATAAGGAACCCGATCATTAATAAGGAAGGCGATCATTAATAAGGAAGGCGATCATTAATAATGAGGGCGATCATTAATAAGGAAGGCGATTATTAATAAGGAATCCGATCATTAATAAGGAGGGCGATCATTAATAAGGAACCCGATCATTAATAAGGAGGGCGATCATTAATAAGGAGTGCGATCATTAATAAGGAAGGCGATCATTAATAAGGAAGGCGATCATTAATAAGGAAGGCGATCATTAATAAGGAAGGCGATTATTAATAAGGAAGGCGATCATTAATAAGGAAGGCGATCATTAATAAGGAGGGCGATCATTAATAAGGAATCCGATCATTAATAAGGAGGGCGATCATTAATAAGGAAGGCGATCATTAATAAGGAACCCGATCATTAATAAGGAAGGCGATCATTAATAAGGAATCCGATCATTAATAAGGAGGGCGATCATTAATAAGGAAGGCGATCATTAATAAGGAACCCGATCATTAATAAGGAAGGCGATCATTAATAAGGAATCCGATCATTAATAAGGAGGGCGATCATTAATAAGGAAGGCGATCATTAATAAGGAACCCGATCATTAATAAGGAAGGCGATCATTAATAAGGAAGGCGATCATCAATAAGGAAGGCGATCATTAATAAGGAAGGCGATCATTAATAAGGAGGGCGATCATTAATAAGGAATCCGATCATTAATAAGGAGGGCGATCATTAATAAGGAAGGCGATCATTAATAAGGAACCCGATCATTAATAAGGAAGGCGATCATTAATAAGGAAGGCGATCATTAATAAGGAACCGATCATTAATAAGGAAGGCGATCATTAATAAGGAAGGCGATCATTAATAATGAGGGCGATCATTAATAAGGAAGGCGATTATTAATAAGGAATCCGATCATTAATAAGGAGGGCGATCATTAATAAGGAACCCGATCATTAATAAGGAGGGCGATCATTAATAAGGAGTGCGATCATTAATAAGGAAGGCGATCATTAATAAGGAAGGCGATCATTAATAAGGAAGGCGATCATTAATAAGGAAGGCGATTATTAATAAGGAAGGCGATCATTAATAAGGAAGGCGATCATTAATAAGGAGGGCGATCATTAATAAGGAATCCGATCATTAATAAGGAGGGCGATCATTAATAAGGAAGGCGATCATTAATAAGGAACCCGATCATTAATAAGGAAGGCGATCATTAATAAGGAATCCGATCATTAATAAGGAAGGCGATCATTAATAAGGAATCCGATCATTAATAAGGAGGGCGATCATTAATAAGGAAGGCGATCATTAATAAGGAACCCGATCATTAATAAGGAAGGCGATCATTAATAAGGAAGGCGATCATTAATAAGGAAGGCGATCATTAATAAGGAAGGCGATCATTAATAAAGAATCCGATCATTAATAAGGAATCCGATCATTAATAAGGAACCCGATCATTAATAAGGAAGGCCATCATTGATAAGGAGGGCGATCATTAATAAGGAATCCGATCATTAATAAGGAAGGCGATCATTAATAAGGAAGGCGATCATTAATAAGGAGGGCGATCATTAATAAGGAATCCGATCATTAATAAGGAAGGCGATCATTAATAAGGAAGGCGATCATTAATAAGGAATCCGATCATTAATAAGGAAGGCGATCATTAATAAGGAGGGCGATCATTAATAAGGAATCCGATCATTAATAAGGAAGGCGATCATTAATAAGGAAGGCGATCATTAATAAGGAATCCGATCATTAATAAGGAAGGCGATCATTAATAAGGAAGGCGATCATTAATAAGGAAGGTGATCATTAATAAGGAAGGTGATCATTAATAAGGAAGGCGATCATTAATAAGGAATCCGATCATTAATAAGGAATCCGATCATTAATAAGGAAGGCGATCATTAATAAGGAAGGCGATCATTAATAAGGAAGGCGATCATTAATAAGGAAGGCGATCATTAATAAGGAATCCGATCATTAATAAGGAAGGCGATCATTAATAAGGAATCCGATCATTAATAAGGAAGGCGATCATTAATAAGGAAGGCGATCATTAATAAGGAAGGTGATCATTAATAAGGAAGGCGATCATTAATAAGGAATCCGATCATTAATAAGGAAGGCGATCATTAATAAGGAAGGCGATCATTAATAAGGAAGGTGATCATTAATAAGGAAGGTGATCATTAATAAGGAAGGCGATAATTAATAAGGAAGGCGATCATTAATAAGGAATCCGATCATTAATAAGGAAGGCGATCATTAATAAGGAAGGCGATCATTAATAAGGAATCCGATCATTAATAAGGAAGGCGATCATTAATAAGGAAGGCGATCATTAATAAGGAAGGCAATCATTAATAAGGAAGGTGATCATTAATAAGGAAGGCGATCATTAATAAGGAATCCGATCATTAATAAGGAAGGCGATCATTAATAAGGAATCCGATCATTAATAAGGAAGGCGATCATTAATAAGGAAGGCGATCATTAATAAGGAAGGCAATCATTAATAAGGAAGGTGATCATTAATAAGGAATCCAATCATTAATAAGGAAGGCGATCATTAATAAGGAATCCAATCATTAATAAGGAAGGCGATCATTAATAAGGAATCCGATCATTAATAAGGAAGGCGATCATTAATAAGGAAGGCAATCATTAATAAGGAAGGCGATCATTAATAAGGAATCCGATCATTAATAAGGAGGGCGATCATTAATAAGGAAAGCGATCATTAATAAGGAAGGCGATCATTAATAAGGAACCCGATCATTAATAAGGAAGGCGATCATTAATAAGCAAGGTGATCATTAATAAGGAAGGTGATCATTAATAAGGAAGGCGATCATTAATAAGGAAGGCGATCATTAATAAGGAATCCAATCATTAATAAGGAAGGCGATCATTAATAAGGAAGGCGATCATTAATAAGGAAGGCGATCATTAATAAGGAATCCGATCATTAATAAGGAGGGCGATTAATAAGGAATCCGATCATTAATAAGGAGGGCGATCATTAATAAGGAAGGCGATCATTAATAAGGAAGGCGATCATTAATAAGGAATCCGATCATTAATAAGGAGGGCGATCATTAATAAGGAAGGTGATCATTAATAAGGAATCCGATCATTAATAAGGAAGGCGATCATTAATAAGGTACCCGATCATTAATAAGGAAGGCGATCATTAATAAGGAAGGTGATCATTAATAAGGAAGGTGATCATTAATAAGGAAGGCGATCATTAATAAGGAAGGCGATCATTAATAAGGAAGGCGATCATTAATAAGGAATCCGATCATTAATAAGGAGGGCGATCATTAATAAGGAACTTGATCATTAATAAGGAGGGTGATCATTAATAAGGAAGGCGATCATTAATATGGAGGGTGATCATTAATAAGGAATGCGATCATTAATAAGGAAGGCGATCATTAATAAGGAAGGCGATCATTAATAAGGAAGGCAATCATTAATAAGGAAGGCGATCATTAATAAGGAACCCGATCATTAATAAGGAATGCGATCATTAATAAGGAACCGATCATTAATAAGGCGGGCGATCATTAATAAGGAAGGCGATCATTAATAAGGAAGGCGATAATTAATAAGGAACCCGATCATTAATAAGGAGGGCGATCATTAATAAGGAAGGCGATCATTAATATGGAGGGTGATCATTAATAAGGAATGCGATCATTAATAAGGAAGGCGATCATTAATAAGGAACCCGATCATTAATAAGGAATGCGATCATTAATAAGGAACCGATCACTAATATGGAATCCGATCATTAATAAGGAACCCGATCGTTAATAAGGAAGGCGATCACTAATATGGAATCCGATCATTAATAAGGAACCGATCCCGATCACTAATATGGAATCCGATCATTAATAAGGCGATCATTAATAAGGAAGGCGATTATTAATAAGGAATCCAATCATTAATAAGGAAGACGATCATTAATAAGGAAGACGATCATTAATAAGGAATCCAATCATTAATAAGGAAGGCGATCATTAATAAGGAAGGTGATCATTAATAAGGAATCCAATCATTAATAAGGAAGGCGATCATTAATAAGGAATCCAATCATTAATAAGGAAGGCGATCATTAATAAGGAATCCGATCATTAATAAGGAAGGCGATCATTAATAAGGAAGGCAATCATTAATAAGGAAGGCGATCATTAATAAGGAATCCGATCATTAATAAGGAGGGCGAACATTAATAAGGAAAGCGATCATTAATAAGGAAGGCGATCATTAATAAGGAACCCGATCATTAATAAGGAAGGCGATCATTAATAAGGAAGGTGATCATTAATAAGGAAGGTGATCATTAATAAGGAAGGCGATCATTAATAAGGAAGGCGATCATTAATAAGGAATCCAATCATTAATAAGGAAGGCGATCATTAATAAGGAAGGCGATCATTAATAAGGAAGGCGATCATTAATAAGGAATCCGATCATTAATAAGGAGGGCGATTAATAAGGAATCCGATCATTAATAAGGAGGGCGATCATTAATAAGGAAGGCGATCATTAATAAGGAAGGCGATCATTAATAAGGAATCCGATCATTAATAAGGAGGGCGATCATTAATAAGGAAGGCGATCATTAATAAGGAATCCGATCATTAATAAGGAAGGTGATCATTAATAAGGTACCCGATCATTAATAAGGAAGGCGATCATTAATAAGGAAGGTGATCATTAATAAGGAAGGTGATCATTAATAAGGAAGGCGATCATTAATAAGGAAGGCGATCATTAATAAGGAATCCGATCATTAATAAGGAGGGCGATCATTAATAAGGAACTTGATCATTAATAAGGAGGGTGATCATTAATAAGGAAGGCGATCATTAATATGGAGGGTGATCATTAATAAGGAATGCGATCATTAATAAGGAAGGCGATCATTAATAAGGAAGGCAATCATTAATAAGGAAGGCGATCATTAATAAGGAAGGCAATCATTAATAAGGAAGGCGATCATTAATAAGGAACCCGATCATTAATAAAGAATGCGATCATTAATAAGGAACCGATCATTAATAAGGCGGGCGATCATTAATAAGGAAGGCGATCATTAATAAGGAAGGCGATAATTAATAAGGAACCCGATCATTAATAAGGAGGGCGATCATTAATAAGGAAGGCGATCATTAATATGGAGGGTGATCATTAATAAGGAATGCGATCATTAATAAGGAAGGCGATCATTAATAAGGAACCCGATCATTAATAAGGAATGCGATCATTAATAAGGAACCGATGACTAATATGGAATCCGATCATTAATAAGGAACCCGATCGTTAATAAGGAAGGCGATCACTAATATGGAATCCGATCATTAATAAGGAACCGATCCCGATCACTAATATGGAATCCGATCATTAATAAGGCGATCATTAATAAGGAAGGCGATTATTAATAAGGAATCCAATCATTAATAAGGAAGACGATCATTAATAAGGAAGACGATCATTAATAAGGAATCCAATCATTAATAAGGAAGGCGATCATTAATAAGGAAGGTGATCATTAATAAGGAATCCAATCATTAATAAGGAAGGCGATCATTAATAAGGAATCCAATCATTAATAAGGAAGGCGATCATTAATAAGGAATCCGATCATTAATAAGGAAGGCGATCATTAATAAGGAAGGCGATCATTAATAAGGAATCCGATCATTAATAAGGAAGGCGATCATTAATAAGGAAGGCAATCATTAATAAGGAAGGCGATCATTAATAAGGAATCCGATCATTAATAAGGAAGGCGATCATTAATAAGGAATCCGATCATTAATAAGGAAGGCGATCATTAATAAGGAAGGCAATCATTAATAAGGAAGGCGATCATTAATAAGGAATCCGATCATTAATAAGGAGGGCGATCATTAATAAGGAAAGCGATCATTAATAAGGAAGGCGATCATTAATAAGGAACCCGATCATTAATAAGGAAGGCGATCATTAATAAGGAAGGTGATCATTAATAAGGAAGGTGATCATTAATAAGGAAGGCGATCATTAATAAGGAAGGCGATCATTAATAAGGAATCCAATCATTAATAAGGAAGGCGATCATTAATAAGGAAGGCGATCATTAATAAGGAAGGCGATCATTAATAAGGAATCCGATCATTAATAAGGAGGGCGATTAATAAGGAATCCGATCATTAATAAGGAGGGCGATCATTAATAAGGAAGGCGATCATTAATAAGGAAGGCGATCATTAATAAGGAATCCGATCATTAATAAGGAGGGCGATCATTAATAAGGAAGGTGATCATTAATAAGGAATCCGATCATTAATAAGGAAGGCGATCATTAATAAGGTACCCGATCATTAATAAGGAAGGCGATCATTAATAAGGAAGGTGATCATTAATAAGGAAGGTGATCATTAATAAGGAAGGCGATCATTAATAAGGAAGGCGATCATTAATAAGGAATCCGATCATTAATAAGGAGGGCGATCATTAATAAGGAACTTGATCATTAATAAGGAGGGTGATCATTAATAAGGAAGGCGATCATTAATATGGAGGGTGATCATTAATAAGGAATGCGATCATTAATAAGGAAGGCGATCATTAATAAGGAAGGCGATCATTAATAAGGAAGGCAATCATTAATAAGGAAGGCGATCATTAATAAGGAACCCGATCATTAATAAGGAATGCGATCATTAATAAGGAACCGATCATTAATAAGGCGGGCGATCATTAATAAGGAAGGCGATCATTAATAAGGAAGGCGATAATTAATAAGGAACCCGATCATTAATAAGGAGGGCGATCATTAATAAGGAAGGCGATCATTAATATGGAGGGTGATCATTAATAAGGAATGCGATCATTAATAAGGAAGGCGATCATTAATAAGGAACCCGATCATTAATAAGGAATGCGATCATTAATAAGGAACCGATCACTAATATGGAATCCGATCATTAATAAGGAACCCGATCGTTAATAAGGAAGGCGATCACTAATATGGAATCCGATCATTAATAAGGAACCGATCCCGATCACTAATATGGAATCCGATCATTAATAAGGCGATCATTAATAAGGAAGGCGATTATTAATAAGGAATCCAATCATTAATAAGGAAGACGATCATTAATAAGGAAGACGATCATTAATAAGGAATCCAATCATTAATAAGGAAGGCGATCATTAATAAGGAAGGCGATCATTAATAAGGAAAGCGATCATTAATAGGGAAGGCGATCATTAATATGGAAGGCGATCATTAATAAGGAGGGCGATCATTAATAAGGAAGGCGATCATTAATATGGAAGGCGATCATTAATAAGGAGGGCGATCATTAATAAGGAAGGCGATCATTAATAGGGAAGGCGATCATTAATATGGAAGGCGATCATTAATAAGGAGGGCGATCATTAATAAGGAGGGCGATCATTAATAAGGAAGGCGATCATTAATAAGGAAGGCGATCATTAATAAGGAAGGTGATCATTAATAAGGAACCCGATCATTAATAAGGAAGGCGATCATTAATAAGGAAGGCGATCATTAATAAGGAAGGCGATCATTAATAAGGAACCCGATCATTAATAAGGAAGGCGATCATTAATAAGGAAGGCGATCATTAATAAGGAACCCGATCATTAATAAGGAATGCGATCATTAATAAGGAACCTATCATTAATAAGGCGGGCGATCATTAATAAGGAAGGCGATCATTAATAAGGAAGGCGATAATTAATAAGGAACCCGATCATTAATAAGGAGGGCGATCATTAATAAGGAAGGCGATCATTAATATGGAGGGCGATCATTAATAAGGAATGCGATCATTAATAAGGAAGGCGATCATTAATAAGGAACCCGATCATTAATAAGGAGGGCGATCATTAATAAGGAAGGCGATCATTAATATGGAGGGTGATCATTAATAAGGAATGCGATCATTAATAAGGAAGGCGATCATTAATAAGGAACCCGATCACTAATATGGAATCCGATCATTAATAAGGAACCCGATCGTTAATAAGGAAGGCGATCACTAATATGGAATCCGATCATTAATAAGGAACCCGATCGTTAATAAGGAACCGATCCCGATCACTAATATGGAATCCGATCATTAATAAGGAAGGCGATTATTAATAAGGAATCCAATCATTAATAAGGAAGACGATCATTAATAAGGAAGGCGATCATTAATAAGGAAGGCGATTATTAATAAGGAATCCAATCATTAATAAGGAAGACGATCATTAATAAGGAAGGCGATCATTAATAAGGAGGGCGATCATTAATAGGGAAGGCGATCATTAATAAGGAGGGCGATCATTAATAAGGAGGGCGATCATTAATAAGGAGGGCGATCATTAATAAGGAACCCGATCATTAATAAGGAAGGCGATCATTAATAAGGAACCCGATCATTAATAAGGAAGGCGATCATTAATAAGGAACCCGATCATTAATAAGGAAGGCGATCATTAATAAGGAACCCGATCATTAATAAGGAAGGCGATCATTAATAAGGAACCCGATCATTAATAAGGAAGGCGATCATTAATAAGGAAGGCGATCATTAATAATGAGGGCGATCATTAATAAGGAAGGCGATTATTAATAAGGAATCCGATCATTAATAAGGAGGGCGATCATTAATAAGGAACCCGATCATTAATAAGGAGGGCGTTCATTAATAAGGAGTGCGATCATTAATAAGGAAGGCGATCATTAATAAGGAAGGCGATCATTAATAAGGAAGGCGATCATTAATAAGGAAGGCGATTATTAATAAGGAAGGCGATCATTAATAAGGAAGGCGATCATTAATAAGGAGGGCGATCATTAATAAGGAATCCGATCATTAATAAGGAGGGCGATCATTAATAAGGAAGGCGATCATTAATAAGGAACCCGATCATTAATAAGGAAGGCGATCATTAATAAGGAATCCGATCATTAATAAGGAGGGCGATCATTAATAAGGAAGGCGATCATTAATAAGGAACCCGATCATTAATAAGGAAGGCGATCATTAATAAGGAATCCGATCATTAATAAGGAGGGCGATCATTAATAAGGAAGGCGATCATTAATAAGGAACCCGATCATTAATAAGGAAGGCGATCATTAATAAGGAAGGCGATCATTAATAAGGAAGGCGATCATTAATAAGGAGGGCGATCATTAATAAGGAATCCGATCATTAATAAGGAGGGCGATCATTAATAAGGAAGGCGATCATTAATAAGGAACCCGATCATTAATAAGGAAGGCGATCATTAATAAGGAAGGCGATCATTAATAAGGAACCGATCATTAATAAGGAAGGCGATCATTAATAAGGAAGGCGATCATTAATAATGAGGGCGATCATTAATAAGGAAGGCGATTATTAATAAGGAATCCGATCATTAATAAGGAGGGCGATCATTAATAAGGAACCCGATCATTAATAAGGAGGGCGATCATTAATAAGGAGTGCGATCATTAATAAGGAAGGCGATCATTAATAAGGAAGGCGATCATTAATAAGGAAGGCGATCATTAATAAGGAAGGCGATTATTAATAAGGAAGGCGATCATTAATAAGGAAGGCGATCATTAATAAGGAGGGCGATCATTAATAAGGAATCCGATCATTAATAAGGAGGGCGATCATTAATAAGGAAGGCGATCATTAATAAGGAACCCGATCATTAATAAGGAGGGCGATCATTAATAAGGAAGGCGATCATTAATAAGGAACCCGATCATTAATAAGGAAGGCGATCATTAATAAGGAATCCGATCATTAATAAGGAGGGCGATCATTAATAAGGAAGGCGATCATTAATAAGGAACCCGATCATTAATAAGGAAGGCGATCATTAATAAGGAATCCGATCATTAATAAGGAGGGCGATCATTAATAAGGAAGGCGATCATTAATAAGGAACCCGATCATTAATAAGGAAGGCGATCATTAATAAGGAATCCGATCATTAATAAGGAGGGCGATCATTAATAAGGAAGGCGATCATTAATAAGGAACCCGATCATTAATAAGGAAGGCGATCATTAATAAGGAATCCGATCATTAATAAGGAGGGCGATCATTAATAAGGAAGGCGATCATTAATAAGGAACCCGATCATTAATAAGGAGGGCGATCATTAATAAGGAAGGCGATCATTAATAAGGAAGGCGATCATTAATAAGGAATCCGATCATTAATAAGGAAGGCGATCATTAATAAGGAATCCGATCATTAATAAGGAATCCGATCATTAATAAGGAGGGCGATCATTAATAAGGAAGGCGATCATTAATAAGGAAGGCGATCATTAATAAGGAAGGCGATCATTAATAAGGAAGGCGATCATTAATAAGGAAGGCGATCATTAATAAGGAAGGCGATCATTAATAAGGAGGGCGATCATTAATAAGGAATCCGATCATTAATAAGGAGGGCGATCATTAATAAGGAAGGCGATCATTAATAAGGAACCCGATCATTAATAAGGAAGGCGATCATTAATAAGGAAGGCGATCATTAATAAGGAAGGCGATCATTAATAAGGAAGGCGATCATTAATAAGGAGGGCGATCATTAATAAGGAAGGTGATCATTAATAAGGAAGGCGATCATTAATAAGGAAGGCGATCATTAATAAGGAGGGCGATCATTAATAAGGAGGGCGATCATTAATAAGGAAGGTGATCATTAATAAGGAATCCGATCATTAATAAGGAAGGCGATCATTAATAAGGAACCCGATCATTAATAAGGAAGGCGATCATTAATAAGGAAGGCGATCATTAGTAAGGGAGGTGATCATTAATAAGGAAGGCGATCATTAATAAGGAAGGCGATCATTAATAAGGAAGGCGATCATTAATAAGGAAGGCGATCATTAGTAAGGGAGGTGATCATTAATATATAGCGCCTCTGACAGCAGCACATACATGAAGGGGCTCCGGCTTTGAACACAATGTCTGCAGCAGGTGTGTCTGAGATAAGACGGTGGAGGTTGCAAGTTCAGAGTGAATGTTTTGTGAGATCTTTTCATCCCAATATCCTGAGTTTGCAGGAAGCCCCAGAGATCGCTCGGCCGCAGCCATGGGGACTTATATATAGAGCAGTGAGGAAGTCTGGCTCTGCTATGTGGCCCTTGTCATGTCACACACGCACTCATCTCCGCCATTATCCTCCAGCCTCAAGTGTCCACAAGACTCAAGAACAATGGCGCTTTATTTATAACATCTGCAGGAACAGTTTTCCGTTTTTCGACATTTTCCCTGAAGAATAATACCAGTCCCGGAGTCTCCTCCTACTACATATATATATACCATTTCCACTAGTGATACAGCGACCGTATCGCCAATATTCGGATGTAGTTTTGCAACAGCCGGAGAGTTACAGGTTGGAGACCACTGAGTACAAAACTTTTTGTACTCAGTTTTTGGATCTGGTCCCTGAGAGCGGCAGCAGTAAGATATATATATATATATATATATATATATATATATATATATATATATATATATCTTACTGCTGCCGCTCTCAGGGACCAGATCCAAAAACTGAGTACAAAAAGTTTTAAACAAACCCGCCATTTATGTTATTCCAAGGTCTACAGCGCCCTCTACAGTCAGCTCCAGAGAACGACATGGCCACATGGACAAGGCATCATGCACACAGCAATGCTTCTAGGGAGAATCCCTCCGTAATACGACATCTGATGGAACATGCAAAGATTTTACTTCTATCCCCTGAAAGTCTGTGCTCCCATCGGAGGCACAAACCGAGGTCCCGCGTAGGTCCCCTGAATTATATGGTCTCCGGACCTGTGTTATACAGAAACCAAATACACCTATGGGCATGAGCCTCAGGCCGGGTTCCCACGTAGCGTAAACGCTGCTTAATTTCCGGAATGGAATTTTGTGCAGAAATTCCGCAGCATTTTGAGGAGCCGCAAAGTGGATGAGATTTAGTCGATTTTCTGTTGTGGATTTTCCCCATTGAACTCAATGAGGTGGCAAAACCCACAACAGAAAGCCAAGCGCAGCCATTCCGCCGCAAAAATCGCAACTGCGGAAAAATAAATAAATTCATACTTACCCAGAAGTCTGTGTTTCTTTGTCCAGTCCGGCCTCCTGGGATGACATTGCATCCCATGTGACGCTGCAGCCAATCACAGGCCGGATGGACACGTCGCTATAACAACGGCCTGGGTAAATATGAGCGTTTTTTTACCGCTGCTTCCACAGCGGAAAATCAGTCCGACAAAACGCACCACATCGTGGTGCGGTTTTTCGGACGGAATGTACTGCGGATTCCAGGTCGGATACGCTGCACAGTTTTTACGCAGCAAATCCGACCCGTGGAATCCCGGCCTTAGACTGAAGATCTGTAGAGAGGTCAGTGGTGTAATAATCTGCAGGATATATCACTATGTATCTGTCAGGAGGTAGAGGAGCAATGTTCTGCAGATCTGTAGAGAGGTCAGTGGTGTAATAATCTGCAGGATATATCACTATGTATCTGTCAGGAGGTAGAGGAGCGATGTTCTGCAGATCTGTAGAGGTCAGTGGTGTAATAATCTGCAGGATATATCACTATGTATCTGTCAGGAGGTAGAGGAGCAATGTTCTGCAGATCTGTAGAGAGGTCAGTGGTGTAATAATCTGCAGGATATATCACTATGTACCTGTCAGGAGGTAGAGGAGCAATGTTCTGCAGATCTCTAGAGAGGTCAGTGGTGTAATAATGTGCAGGATATATCACTATGTATCTGTCAGGAGGTAGAGGAGCGATGTTCTGCAGATCTCTAGAGAGGTCAGTGGTGTAATAATCTGCAGGATATATCACTATGTATCAGGAGGTAGAGGAGCAATGTTCTGCAGATCTGTAGAGAGGTCAGAGGTGTAATAATCTGCAGGATATATCACTATGTATCTGTCAGGAGGTAGAGGAGCAATGTTCTGCAGATCTGTAGAGAGGTCAGTGGTGTAATAATCTGCAGGATATATCACTATGTATCTGACAGGAGGTAGAGGAGCAATGCTCTGCAGATCTGTAGAGAGGTCAGTGGTGTAATAATCTGCAGGATATATCACTATGTATCTGTCAGGAGGTAGAGGAGCAATGTTCTGCAGATCTGTAGAGAGGTCAGTGGTGTAATAATCTGCAGGATATATCACTATGTATCTGACGGGAGGTAGAGCAATGTTCTGCAGATCTGTAGAGAGGTCAGTGGTGTAATAATCTGCAGGATATATCACTATGTATCTGTCAGGAGGTAGAGGAGCAATGTTCTGCAGATCTGTAGAGAGGTCAGTGGTGTAATAATCTGCAGAATATATCACTATGTATCTGTCAGGAGGTGGAGGAGCAATGTTCTGCAGATCTGCAGAGAGGTCAGTGGTGTAATAATCTGCAGGATATATCACTATGTATCTGTCAGGAGGTAGAGGAGCAATGTTCTGCAGATCTGTAGAGAGGTCAGTGGTGTAATAATCTGCAGGATATATCACTATGTATCTGTCAGGAGGTAGAGGAGCGATGTTCTGCAGATCTGTAGAGAGGTCAGTGGTGTAATAATCTGCAGAATATATCACTATGTATCTGTCAGGAGGTGGAGGAGCAATGTTCTGCAGATCTGTAGAGAGGTCAGTGGTGTAATAATCTGCAGGATATATCACTATGTATCTGTCAGGAGGTAGAGGAGCAATGTTCTGCAGATCTCTAGAGAGGTCAGTGGTGTAATAATCTGCAGGATATATCACTATGTATCTGTCAGGAGGTAGAGGAGCAATGTTCTGCAGATCTGTAGAGAGGTCAGTGGTGTAATAATCTGCAGGATATATCACTATGTATCTGTCAGGAGGTAGAGGAGCAATGTTCTGCAGATCTGTAGAGAGGTCAGTGGTGTAATAATCTGCAGGATATATCACTATGTATCTGTCAGGAGGTAGAGGAGCAATGTTCTGCAGATCTGTAGAGAGGTCAGTGGTGTAATAATCTGCAGAATATATCACTATGTATCTGTCAGGAGGTGGAGGAGCAATGTTCTGCAGATCTGTAGAGAGGTCAGTGGTGTAATAATCTGCAGAATATATCACTATGTATCTGTCAGGAGGTGGAGGAGCAATGTTCTGCAGATCTGTAGAGAGGTCAGTGGTGTAATAATCTGCAGGATATATCACTATGTATCTGTCAGGAGGTAGAGGAGCAATGTTCTGCAGATCTGTAGAGAGGTCAGTGGTGTAATAATCTGCAGCATATATCACTATGTATCTGTCAGGAGGTAGAGGAGCAATGTTCTGCAGATCTGTAGAGAGGTCAGTGATGTAATAATCTGCAGGATATATCACTATGTATCTGTCAGGAGGTAGAGGAGCAATGTTCTGCAGATCTGTAGAGAGGTCAGAGGTGTAATAATCTGCAGGATATATCACTATGTATCTGTCAGGAGGTAGAGGAGCAATGTTCTGCAGATCTGTAGAGAGGTCAGTGGTGTAATAATCTGCAGGATATATCACTCTGTATCTGTCAGGAGGTAGAGGAGCAATGTTCTGCAGATCTGTAGAGAGGTCAGTGGTGTAATAATCTGCAGGATATATCACTATGTATATATGAGGAGGTAGAGGAGCAATGTTCTGCAGATCTCTAGAGAGGTCAGTGGTGTAATAATCTGCAGGATATATCACTATGTATCTGTCAGGAGGTAGAGGAGCAATGTTCTGCAGATCTGTAGAGAGGTCAGTGGTGTAATAATCTGCAGGATATATCACTATGTATCTGTCAGGGGGTAGAGGAGCAATGTTCTGCAGATCTGTAGAGAGGTCAGTGGTGTAATAATCTGCAGGATATATCACTATGTATCTGTCAGGAGGTAGAGGAGCGATGTTCTGCAGATCTCTAGAGAGGTCAGTGGTGTAATAATCTGCAGGATATATCACTATGTATCAGGAGGTAGAGGAGCAATGTTCTGCAGATCTGTAGAGAGGTCAGTGGTGTAATAATCTGCAGGATATATCACTATGTATCTGTCAGGAGGTAGAGGAGCAATGTTCTGCAGATCTGTAGAGAGGTCAGTGGTGTAATAATCTGCAGGATATATCACTATGTATCTGACAGGAGGTAGAGGAGCAATGCTCTGCAGATCTGTAGAGAGGTCAGTGGTGTAATAATCTGCAGGATATATCACTATGTATCTGTCAGGAGGTAGAGGAGCAATGTTCTGCAGATCTGTAGAGAGGTCAGTGGTGTAATAATCTGCAGGATATATCACTATGTATCTGTCAGGAGGTGGAGGAGCAATGTTCTGCAGATCTGTAGAGAGGTCAGTGGTGTAATAATCTGCAGGATATATCACTATGTATCTGTCAGGAGGTAGAGGAGCAATGTTCTGCAGATCTCTAGAGAGGTCAGTGGTGTAATAATCTGCAGGATATATCACTATGTATCTGTCAGGAGGTAGAGGAGCAATGTTCTGCAGATCTGTAGAGAGGTCAGTGGTGTAATAATCTGCAGGATATATCACTATGTATCTGTCAGGAGGTAGAGGAGCAATGTTCTGCAGATCTGTAGAGAGGTCAGTGGTGTAATAATCTGCAGGATATATCACTATGTATCTGTCAGGAGGTAGAGGAGCAATGTTCTGCAGATCTGTAGAGAGGTCAGTGGTGTAATAATCTGCAGAATATATCACTATGTATCTGTCAGGAGGTGGAGGAGCAATGTTCTGCAGATCTGTAGAGAGGTCAGTGGTGTAATAATCTGCAGGATATATCACTATGTATCTGTCAGGAGGTAGAGGAGCAATGTTCTGCAGATCTCTAGAGAGGTCAGTGGTGTAATAATCTGCAGGATATATCACTATGTATCTGTCAGGAGGTAGAGGAGCAATGCTCTGCAGATCTGTAGAGAGGTCAGTGGTGTAATAATCTGCAGGATATATCACTATGTATCTGTCAGGAGGTAGAGGAGCAATGTTCTGCAGATCTGTAGAGAGGTCAGTGGTGTAATAATCTGCAGCATATATCACTATGTATCTGTCAGGAGGTAGAGGAGCAATGTTCTGCAGATCTGTAGAGAGGTCAGTGATGTAATAATCTGCAGGATATATCACTATGTATCTGTCAGGAGGTAGAGGAGCAATGTTCTGCAGATCTGTAGAGAGGTCAGAGGTGTAATAATCTGCAGGATATATCACTATGTATCTGTCAGGAGGTAGAGGAGCAATGTTCTGCAGATCTGTAGAGAGGTCAGTGGTGTAATAATCTGCAGGATATATCACTCTGTATCTGTCAGGAGGTAGAGGAGCAATGTTCTGCAGATCTGTAGAGAGGTCAGTGGTGTAATAATCTGCAGGATATATCACTATGTATATATGAGGAGGTAGAGGAGCAATGTTCTGCAGATCTCTAGAGAGGTCAGTGGTGTAATAATCTGCAGGATATATCACTATGTATCTGTCAGGAGGTAGAGGAGCAATGTTCTGCAGATCTGTAGAGAGGTCAGTGGTGTAATAATCTGCAGGATATATCACTATGTATCTGTCAGGAGGTAGAGGAGCAATGTTCTGCAGATCTGTAGAGAGGTCAGTGGTGTAATAATCTGCAGGATATATCACTATGTATCTGACAGGAGGTAGAGGAGCAATGCTCTGCAGATCTGTAGAGAGGTCAGTGGTGTAATAATCTGCAGGATATATCACTATGTATCTGTCAGGAGGTAGAGGAGCAATGTTCTGCAGATCTGTAGAGAGGTCAGTGGTGTAATAATCTGCAGGATATATCACTATGTATCTGACGGGAGGTAGAGCAATGTTCTGCAGATCTGTAGAGAGGTCAGTGGTGTAATAATCTGCAGGATATATCACTATGTATCTGTCAGGAGGTAGAGGAGCAATGTTCTGCAGATCTGTAGAGAGGTCAGTGGTGTAATAATCTGCAGAATATATCACTATGTATCTGTCAGGAGGTGGAGGAGCAATGTTCTGCAGATCTGCAGAGAGGTCAGTGGTGTAATAATCTGCAGGATATATCACTATGTATCTGTCAGGAGGTAGAGGAGCAATGTTCTGCAGATCTGTAGAGAGGTCAGTGGTGTAATAATCTGCAGGATATATCACTATGTATCTGTCAGGAGGTAGAGGAGCGATGTTCTGCAGATCTGTAGAGAGGTCAGTGGTGTAATAATCTGCAGAATATATCACTATGTATCTGTCAGGAGGTGGAGGAGCAATGTTCTGCAGATCTGTAGAGAGGTCAGTGGTGTAATAATCTGCAGGATATATCACTATGTATCTGTCAGGAGGTAGAGGAGCAATGTTCTGCAGATCTCTAGAGAGGTCAGTGGTGTAATAATCTGCAGGATATATCACTATGTATCTGTCAGGAGGTAGAGGAGCAATGTTCTGCAGATCTGTAGAGAGGTCAGTGGTGTAATAATCTGCAGGATATATCACTATGTATCTGTCAGGAGGTAGAGGAGCAATGTTCTGCAGATCTGTAGAGAGGTCAGTGGTGTAATAATCTGCAGGATATATCACTATGTATCTGTCAGGAGGTAGAGGAGCAATGTTCTGCAGATCTGTAGAGAGGTCAGTGGTGTAATAATCTGCAGAATATATCACTATGTATCTGTCAGGAGGTAGAGGAGCAATGTTCTGCAGATCTCTAGAGAGGTCAGTGGTGTAATAATCTGCAGGATATATCACTATGTATCTGTCAGGGGGTAGAGGAGCAATGTTCTGCAGATCTGTAGAGAGGTCAGTGGTGTAATAATCTGCAGGATATATCACTATGTATCTGTCAGGAGGTAGAGGAGCAATGTTCTGCAGATCTCTAGAGAGGTCAGTGGTGTAATAATCTGCAGGATATATCACTATGTATCTGTCAGGAGGTAGAGGAGCAATGTTCTGCAGATCTGTAGAGAGGTCAGTGGTGTAATAATCTGCAGGATATATCACTATGTATCAGTCAGGAGGTAGAGGAGCAATGTTCTGCAGATCTGTAGAGAGGTCAGTGGTGTAATAATCTGCAGAATATATCACTATGGATCTTTCAGGAGGTAGAGGAGCAATGTTCTGCAGATCTGTAGAGGGGTCAGTGGTGTAATAATCTGCAGGATATATCACTATGTATCTGTCAGGGGGTAGAGGAGCAATGTTCTGCAGATCTGTAGAGAGGTCAGTGGTGTAATAATCTGCAGGATATATCACTATGTATCTGTCAGGAGGTAGAGGAGCAATGTTCTGCAGATCTGTAGAGAGGTCAGTGGTGTAATCTGCAGAATATATTACTATGTATCTGTCAGGGGGTAGAGGAGCAATGTTCTGCAGATCTGTAGAGAGGTCAGTGGTGTAATAATCTGCAGGATATATCACTATGTATCTGTCAGGAGGTAGAGGAGCAATGTTCTGCAGATCTGTAGAGAGGTCAGTGGTGTAATAATCTGCAGGATATATCACTATGTATCTGTCAGGGGGTAGAGGAGCAATGTTCTGCAGATCTGTAGAGAGGTCAGTGGTGTAATAATCTGCAGGATATATCACTATGTATCTGTCGGGAGGTAGAGGAGCAATGTTCTGCAGATCTGTAGAGAGGTCAGTGGTGTAATAATCTGCAGGATATATCACTATGTATCTGTCAGGAGGTAGAGGAGCAATGTTCTGCAGATCTGTAGAGAGGTCAGTGGTGTAATAATCTGCAGGATATATCACTATGTGTCTGTCAGGAGGTAGAGGAGCAATGTTCTGCAGATCTCTGGAGAGGTCAGTGGTATAATAATCTGCAGGATATATCACTATGTATCTGTCAGGAGGTAGAGGAGCGATGTTCTGCAGATCTGTGGAGAGGTCAGTGGTGTAATAATCTGCAGGATGTATCACTATCTACCTGTCAGGAGGTAGAGGAGCAATGTTCTGCAGATCTCTAGAGAGGTCAGTGGTGTAATAATCTGCAGGATATATCACTATGTATCTGTCAGGAGGTAGAGGAGCAATGTTCTGCAGATCTCTAGAGAGGTCAGTGGTGTAATAATCTGCAGGATATATCACTATGTATCTGTCAGGAGGTAGAGGAGCAATGTTCTGCAGATCTGTATTGAAGTCAGAGGTGTAATAATCTGCAGGATATATCACTATGTATCTGTCAGGAGGTAGAGGAGCAATGTTCTGCAGATCTGCAGAGAGGTCAGTGGTGTAATAATCTGCAGGATATATCACTATGTATCTGTCAGGAGGTAGAGGAGCAATGTTCTGCAGATCTGTTGAGAGGTCAGTGGTGTAATAATCTGCAGGATATATCACTATGTATCTGTCAGGAGGTGGAGGAGCAATGTTCTGCAGATCTCTGGAGAGGTCAGTGGTGTAATAATCTGCAGGATATATCACTATCTGTCAGGAGGTAGAGGAGCAATGTTCTGCAGCTCTGTAGAGAGGTCAGTAATGTAATAATCTGCAGGATATATCACTATGTATCTGTCAGGAGGTAGAGGAGCAATGTTCTGCAGATCTGTAGAGAGGTCAGTGGTGTAATAATCTGCAGGATATATCACTATGTATCTGTCAGGAGGTAGAGGAGCAATGTTCTGCAGATCTCTAGAGAGGTCAGTGGTGTAATAATCTGCAGAATATATCACTATGTATCTGTCAGGAGGTAGAGGAGCAATGTTCTGCAGATCTCTAGAGAGGTCAGTGGTGTAATAATCTGCAGGATATATCACTATGTATCTGTCAGGAGGTAGAGGAGCAATGTTCTGCAGATCTGTAGAGAAGTCAGAGGTGTAATAATCTGCAGGATATATCACTATGTATCTGTCAGGAGGTAGAGGAGCAATGTTCTGCAGATCTGCAGAGAGGTCAGTGGTGTAATAATCTGCAGGATATATCACTATGTATCTGTCAGGAGGTGGAGGAGCAATGTTCTGCAGATCTCTGGAGAGGTCAGTGGTGTAATAATCTGCAGGATATATCACTATCTGTCAGGAGGTAGAGGAGCAATGTTCTGCAGATCTGTAGAGAGGTCAGTGGTGTAATAATCTGCAGGATATATCACTATGTATCTGTCAGGAGGTAGAGGAGCGATGTTCTGCAGATCTGTAGAGAGGTCAGTGGTGTAATAATCTGCAGAATATATCACTATGTATCTGTCAGGAGGTAGAGGAGCGATGTTCTGCAGATCTGTAGAGAGGTCAGTGGTGTAACAATCTGCAGGATATATCACTATGTATGTCAGGAAGTAGAGGAGCAATGTTCTGCAGATCTGTAGAGAGGTCAGTGGTGTAATAATCTGCAGGATATACCACTATGTATCTGTCAGGAGGTAGAGGAGCAATGTTCTGCAGATCTCTAGAGAGGTCAGTGGTGTAATAATCTGCAGGATATATCACTATGTATCTGTCAGGAGGTAGAGGAGCGATGTTCTGCAGATCTGTAGAGAGGTCAGTAGTGTAATCATCTGCAGGATATATCACTATGTATCTGTCAGGAGGTAGAGGAGCAATGTTCTGCAGATCTGTAGAGAGGTCAGTGGTGTAATAATCTGCAGGATATATCACTATGTATCTGTCAGGAGGTGGAGGAGCAATGTTCTGCAGATCTGTAGAGAGGTCAGTGGTGTAATAATCTGCAGGATATATCACTATGTATCTGTCAGGAGGTGGAGGAGCAATGTTCTGCAGATCTATAGAGAGGTCAGTGGTGTAATAATCTGCAGGATATATCACTATGTATCTGTCAGGAGGTGGAGGAGCAATGTTCTGCAGATCTGTAGAGACGACAGTGGTGTAATAATCTGCAGGATATATCACTATGTATCTGTCAGGAGGTAGAGGAGCAATGTTCTGCAGATCTGTAGAGACGTCAGTAGTGTAATAATCTGCAGGATATATTACTATGTATCTGTCAGGAGGTAGAGGAGCAATGTTCTGCAGATCTGTAGAGAGGTCAGTGGTGTAATAATCTGCAGGATATATCACTATGTATTTGTCAGGAGGTAGAGGAGCAATGTTCTGCAGATCTGTAGAGAGGTCAGTAGTGTAATAATCTGCAGGATATATCACTATGTATCTGTCAGGAGGTAGAGGAGCAATGTTCTGCAGATCTGCAGAGAGGTCAGTGGTGTAATAATCTGCAGGATATATCACTATTTATCTGTCAGGAGGTGGAGGAGCAATGTTCTGCAGATCTCTGGAGAGGTCAGTGGTGTAATAATCTGCAGGATATATCACTATCTGTCAGGAGGTAGAGGAGCAATGTTCTGCAGATCTGTAGAGAGGTCAGTGGTGTAATAATCTGCAGGATATATCACTATGTATCTGTCAGGAGGTAGAGGAGCGATGTTCTGCAGATCTGTAGAGAGGTCAGTGGTGTAATAATCTGCAGAATATATCACTATGTATCTGTCAGGAGGTAGAGGAGCGATGTTCTGCAGATCTGTAGAGAGGTCAGTGGTGTAATAATCTGCAGGATATATCACTATGTATGTCAGGAAGTAGAGGAGCAATGTTCTGCAGATCTGTAGAGAGGTCAGTGGTGTAATAATCTGCAGGATATATCACTATGTATCTGTCAGGAGGTAGAGGAGCAATGTTCTGCAGATCTCTAGAGAGGTCAGTGGTGTAATAATCTGCAGGATATATCACTATGTATCTGTCAGGAGGTAGAGGAGCGATGTTCTGCAGATCTGTAGAGGGGTTAGTGGTGTAATAATCTGCAGGATATATCACTATGTATCTGTCAGGAGGTAGAGGAGCAATGTTCTGCAGATCTGCAGAGAGGTCAGTGGTGTAATAATCTGCAGGATATATCACTATGTATCTGTCAGGAGGTAGAGGAGCAATGTTCTGCAGATCTCTAGAGAGGTCAGTGGTGTAATAATCTGCAGGATATATCACTATGTATCTGTCAGGAGGTAGAGGAGCAATGTTCTGCAGATCTGCAGAGAGGTCAGTGGTGTAATAATCTGCAGGATATATCACTATGCATCTGTCAGGAGGTAGAGGAGCAATGTTCTGCAGATCTGTAGAGAGGTCAGTGGTGTAATAATCTGCAGGATATATCACTATGTATCTGTCAGGAGGTGGAGGAGCAATGTTTTGCAGATCTGTAGAGAGGTCAGTAATGTAATAATCTGCAGGATATATCACTATGTATCTGTCAGGAGGTAGAGGAGCAATGTTCTGCAGATCTCTAGAGAGGTCAGTGGTGTAATAATCTGCAGGATATATCACTATGTATCTGTCAGGAGGTAGAGGAGCGATGTTCTGCAGATCTGTAGAGAGGTCAGTGGTGTAATAATCTGCAGGATATATCACTATGTATCTGTCAGGAGGTAGAGGAGCAATGTTCTGCAGATCTGTAGAGAGGTCAGTGGTGTAATAATCTGCAGGATATATCACTATGTATCTGTCAGGAGGTGGAGGAGCAATGTTTTGCAGATCTGTAGAGAGGTCAGTAATGTAATAATCTGCAGGATATATCACTATGTATCTGTCAGGAGGTAGAGGAGCAATGTTCTGCAGATCTCTAGAGAGGTCAGTGGTGTAATAATCTGCAGGATATATCACTATGTATCTGTCAGGAGGTAGAGGAGCGATGTTCTGCAGATCTGTAGAGAGGTCAGTGGTGTAATAATCTGCAGGATATATCACTATGTATCTGTCAGGAGGTAGAGGAGCAATGTTCTGCAGATCTGTAGAGAGGTCAGTGGTGTAATAATCTGCAGGATATATCACTATGTATCTGTCAGGAGGTGGAGGAGCAATGTTCTGCAGATCTGTAGAGAGGTCAGTGGTGTAATAATCTGCAGGATATATCACTATGTATCTGTCAGGAGGTGGAGGAGCAATGTTCTGCAGATCTATAGAGAGGTCAGTGGTGTAATAATCTGCAGGATATATCACTATGTATCTGTCAGGAGGTGGAGGAGCAATGTTCTGCAGATCTGTAGAGAGGACAGTGGTGTAATAATCTGCAGGATATATCACTATGTATCTGTCAGGAGGTAGAGGAGCAATGTTCTGCAGATCTGTAGAGACGTCAGTAGTGTAATAATCTGCAGGATATATTACTATGTATCTGTCAGGAGGTAGAGGAGCAATGTTCTGCAGATCTGTAGAGAGGTCAGTGGTGTAATAATCTGCAGGATATATCACTATGTATTTGTCAGGAGGTAGAGGAGCAATGTTCTGCAGATCTGTAGAGAGGTCAGTAGTGTAATAATCTGCAGGATATATCACTATGTATCTGTCAGGAGGTAGAGGAGCAATGTTCTGCAGATCTGCAGAGAGGTCAGTGGTGTAATAATCTGCAGGATATATCACTATGTATCTGTCAGGAGGTAGAGGAGCAATGTTCTGCAGATCTCTAGAGAGGTCAGTGGTGTAATAATCTGCAGGATATATCACTATGTATCTGTCAGGAGGTAGAGGAGCAATGTTCTGCAGATCTGCAGAGAGGTCAGTGGTGTAATAATCTGCAGGATATATCACTATGCATCTGTCAGGAGGTAGAGGAGCAATGTTCTGCAGATCTGTAGAGAGGTCAGTGGTGTAATAATCTGCAGGATATATCACTATGTATCTGTCAGGAGGTAGAGGAGCAATGTTCTGCAGATCTCTAGAGAGGTCAGTGGTGTAATAATCTGCAGGATATATCACTATGTATCTGTCAGGAGGTAGAGGAGCGATGTTCTGCAGATCTGTAGAGAGGTCAGTGGTGTAATAATCTGCAGGATATATCACTATGTATCTGTCAGGAGGTAGAGGAGCGATGTTCTGCAGATCTCTAGAGAGCTCAATGGTGTAATAATCTGCAAAATATATCACTATGTATCTGTCAGGAGGTAGAGGAGCAATGTTCTGCAGATCTCTAGAGAGGTCAGTGGTGTAATAATCTGCAGGATATATCACTATGTATCTGTCAGGAGGTAGAGGAGCGATGTTCTGCAGATCTGTAGAGAGGTCAGTGGTGTAATAATCTGCAGAATATATCACTATGTATGTCAGGAAGTAGAGGAGCAATGTTCTGCAGATCTGTAGAGAGGTCAGTGGTGTAATAATCTGCAGGATATATCACTATGTATCTGTCAGGAGGTAGAGGAGCAATGTTCTGCAGATCTCTAGAGAGGTCAGTGGTGTAATAATCTGCAGGATATATCACTATGTATCTGTCAGGAGGTAGAGGAGCGATGTTCTGCAGATCTGTAGAGATGTCAGTAGTGTAATAATCTGCAGGATATATCACTATGTATCTGTCAGGAGGTAGAGGAGCAATGTTCTGCAGATCTGTAGAGAGGTCAGTGGTGTAATAATCTGCAGGATATATAATGTGTGTCAGGAGGTAGAGGAGCAATGTTCTGCAGATCTGTAGAGAGGTCAGTGGTGTAATAATCTACAGAATATATCACTATGTATCTGTCAGGAGGTAGAGGAGCGATGTTCTGCAGATCTCTAGAGAGGTCAGTGGTGTAATAATCTGCAGGATATATCACTATGTATCTGTCAGGAGGTAGAGGAGCGATGTTCTGCAGATCTCTAGAGAGGTCAGTGGTGTAATAATCTGCAGGATATATCACTATGTATCTGTCAGGAGGTGGAGGAGCAATGTTCTGCAGATCTGTAGAGAGGTCAGTGGTGTAATAATCTGCAGGATATATCACTATGTATCTGTCAGGAGGTAGAGGAGCAATGTTCTGCAGATCTGCAGAGAGGTCAGTGGTGTAATAATCTGCAGGATATATCACTATGTATCTGTCAGGAGGTAGAGGAGCAATGTTCTGCAGATCTGCAGAGAGGTCAGTGGTGTAATAATCTGCAGGATATATCACTATGTATCTGTCAGGAGGTAGAGGAGCGATGTTCTGCAGATCTGTAGAGAGGTCAGTGGTGTAATAATCTGCAGGATATATCACTATGCATCTGTCAGGAGGTAGAGGAGCAATGTTCTGCAGATCTGTAGAGAGGTCAGTGGTGTAATAATCTGCTGGATATATCACTATGTATTTGTCAGGAGGTGGAGGAGCGATGTTCTGCAGATCTGTAGAGAGGTCAGTAGTGTAATAATCTGCAGGATATATCACTATGTATCTGTCAGGAGGTAGAGGAGCAATGTTCTGCAGATCTGTAGAGAGGTCAGTGGTGTAATAATCTGCAGGATATATCACTATGTATCTGTCAGGAGGTAGAGGAGCAATGTTCTGCAGATCTGTAGAGAGGTCGGTGGTGTAATAATCTGCAGGATATATCACTATGTATCTGTCAGGAGGTAGAGGAGCAATGTTCTGCAGATCTCTAGAGAGGTCAGTGGTGTAATAATCTGCAGGATATATCACTATGTATCTGTCAGGAGGTAGAGGAGCAATGTTCTGCAGCTCTGTAGAGAGGTCAGTGGTGTAATAATCTGCAGGATATATCACTATGTATCTGTCAGGAGGTAGAGGAGCAATGTTCTGCAGATCTCTAGAGAGGTCAGTGGTGTAATAATCTGCAGGATATATCACTATGTATCTGTCAGGAGGTAGAGGAGCAATGTTCTGCAGATCTCTAGAGAGGTCAGTGGTGTAATAATCTGCAGGATATATCACTATGTATCTGTCAGGAGGTAGAGGAGCAATGTTCTGCAGATCTGTAGAGAGGTCAGTGGTGTAATAATCTGCAGAATATATCACTATGTATCTGTCAGGAGGTAGAGGAGCAATGTTCTGCAGATCTGTAGAGAGGTCAGTGGTGTAATAATCTGCAGGATATATCACTATGTATCTGTCAGGAGGTAGAGGAGCGATGTTCTGCAGATCTGTAGAGAGGTCAGTGGTGTAATAATCTGCAGGATATATCACTATGTATATATCAGGAGGTAGTGGAGCGATGTTCTGCAGATCTCTAGAGAGGTCAGTGGTGTAATAATCTGCAGGATATATCACTATGTATCTGTCAGGAGGTAGAGGAGCAATGTTCTGCAGATCTGTAGAGAGGTCAGTGGTGTAATAATCTGCAGGATATATCACTATGTATCTGTCAGGAGGTAGAGGATCAATGTTCTGCAGATCTGTAGAGAGGTCAGTGGTGTAATAATCTGCAGAATCTATCACTATGTATCTGTCAGGAGGTAGAGGAGCGATGTTCTGCAGATCTGTAGAGAGGTCAGTGGTGTAATAATCTGCAGAATATATCACTATGTATCTGTCAGGAGGTAGAGGAGCGATGTTCTGCAGATCTGTAGAGAGGTCAGTGGTGTAATAATCTGCAGGATATATCACTATGTATCTGTCAGGAGGTAGAGGAGGATTGTTCTGCAGATCTCTAGAGAGGTCAGTGGTGTAATAATCTGCAGGATATATCACTATGTATCTGTCAGGAGGTGGAGGAGCGATGTTCTGCAGATCTCTAGAGAGGTCAGTGGTGTAATAATCTGCAGGATATATCACTATGTATCTGTCAGGGGGTAGAGGAGCAATGTTATGCAGATCTGTAGAGAGGTCGGTGGTGTAATAATCTGCAGGATATATCACTATGTATCTGTCAGGAGGTAGAGGAGCGATGTTCTGCAGATCTCTGGAGAGGTCAGTGGTGTAATAATCTGCAGGATATATCACTATGTATCTGTCAGGAGGTAGAGGAGCAATGTTCTGCAGATCTGTAGAGAGGTCAGTGGTGCAATAATCTGCAGGATATATCACTATGTATCTGTCAGGAGGTAGAGGAGCGATGTTCTGCAGATCTCTGGAGAGGTCAGTGGTGTAATAATCTGCAGGATATATCACTATGTATCTGTCAGGAGGTAGAGGAGCAATGTTCTGCAGATCTGTAGAGAGGTCAGTGGTGTAATAATCTGCAGGATATATCACTATGTATCTGTCAGGAGGTAGAGGAGGATTGTTCTGCAGATCTCTAGAGAGGTCAGTGGTGTAATAATCTGCAGGATATATCACTAGGTATCTGTCAGGAGGTGGAGGAGCGATGTTCTGCAGATCTCTAGAGAGGTCAGTGGTGTAATAATCTGCAGGATATATCACTATGTATCTGTCAGGAGGTGGAGGAGCAATGTTCTGCAGATCTGTAGAGAGGTCAGTGGTGTAATAATCTGCAGGATATATCACTATGTATCTGTCAGGAGGTAGAGGAGCAATGTTCTGCAGATCTGCAGAGAGGTCAGTGGTGTAATAATCTGCAGGATATATCACTATGTATCTGTCAGGAGGTAGAGGAGCAATGTTCTGCAGATCTGCAGAGAGGTCAGTGGTGTAATAATCTGCAGGATATATCACTATGCATCTGTCAGGAGGTAGAGGAGCAATGTTCTGCAGATCTGTAGAGAGGTCAGTGGTGTAATAATCTGCTGGATATATCACTATGTATTTGTCAGGAGGTGGAGGAGCGATGTTCTGCAGATCTGTAGAGAGGTCAGTAGTGTAATAATCTGCAGGATATATCACTATGTATCTGTCAGGAGGTAGAGGAGCAATGTTCTGCAGATCTGTAGAGAGGTCAGTGGTGTAATAATCTGCAGGATATATCACTATGTATCTGTCAGGAGGTAGAGGAGCAATGTTCTGCAGATCTGTAGAGAGGTCGGTGGTGTAATAATCTGCAGGATATATCACTATGTATCTGTCAGGAGGTAGAGGAGCAATGTTCTGCAGATCTCTAGAGAGGTCAGTGGTGTAATAATCTGCAGGATATATCACTATGTATCTGTCAGGAGGTAGAGGAGCAATGTTCTGCAGCTCTGTAGAGAGGTCAGTGGTGTAATAATCTGCAGGATATATCACTATGTATCTGTCAGGAGGTAGAGGAGCAATGTTCTGCAGATCTGTAGAGAGGTCAGTGGTGTAATAATCTGCAGGATATATCACTATGTATCTGTCAGGAGGTAGAGGAGCAATGTTCTGCAGATCTCTAGAGAGGTCAGTGGTGTAATAATCTGCAGGATATATCACTATGTATCTGTCAGGAGGTAGAGGAGCAATGTTCTGCAGATCTGTAGAGAGGTCAGTGGTGTAATAATCTGCAGGATATATCACTATGTATCTGTCAGGAGGTAGAGGAGCAATGTTCTGCAGATCTGTAGAGAGGTCAGTGGTGTAATAATCTGCAGAATATATCACTATGTATCTGTCAGGAGGTAGAGGAGCAATGTTCTGCAGATCTGTAGAGAGGTCAGTGGTGTAATAATCTGCAGGATATATCACTATGTATCTGTCAGGAGGTAGAGGAGCAATGTTCTGCAGATCTGTAGAGCGGTCAGTGGTGTAATAATCTGCAGGATATATCACTATGTATCTGTCAGGAGGTAGAGGAGCAATGTTCTGCAGATCTGTAGAGCGGTCAGTGGTGTAATAATCTGCAGGATATATCACTATGTATCTATCAGCAGGTAGAGGAGCAATGTTCTGCAGATCTGTAGAGCGGTCAGTGGTGTAATAATCTGCAGGATATATCACTATGTATCTGTCAGGAGGTAGAGGAGCAATGTTCTGCAGATCTGTAGAGAGGTCAGTGGTGTAATAATCTGCAGGATATATCACTATGTATCTGTCAGGAGGTAGAGGAGCAATGTTCTGCAGATCTGTAGAGAGGTCAGTGGTGTAATAATCTGCAGGATATATCACTATGTATATATCAGGAGGTAGAGGAGCAATGTTCTGCAGATCTCTAGAGAGGTCAGTGGTGTAATAATCTGCAGGATATATCACTATGTATCTGTCAGGAGGTAGAGGAGCAATGTTCTGCAGATCTGTAGAGAGGTCAGTGGTGTAATAATCTGCAGAAATATATCACTATGTATCTGTCAGGAGGTAGAGGAGCAATGCTCTGCAGATCTCTAGAGAGGTCAGTGGTGTAATAATCTGCAGGATATATCACTATGTATATATCAGGAGGTAGAGGAGCGATGTTCTACAGATCTCTAGAGAGGTCAGTGGTGTAATAATCTGCAGGATATATCACTATGTATCTGTCAGGAGGTAGAGGAGCAATGTTCTGCAGATCTGTAGAGAGGTCTGTGGTGTAATAATCTGCAGAATATATCACTATGTATCTGTCAGGAGGTAGAGGAGCAATGTTCTGCAGATCTCTAGAGAGGTCAGTGGTGTAATAATCTGCAGGATATATCACTATGTATCTGTCAGGAGGTAGAGGAGCAATGTTCTGCAGATCTGTAGAGAGGACAGTGGTGTAATAATCTGCAGGATATATCACTATGTATATATCAGGAGGTAGTGGAGCGATGTTCTGCAGATCTCTAGAGAGGTCAGTGGTGTAATAATCTGCAGGATATATCACTATGTATCTGTCAGGAGGTAGAGGAGCAATGTTCTGCAGATCTGTAGAGAGGTCAGTGGTGTAATAATCTGCAGAATCTATCACTATGTATCTGTCAGGAGGTAGAGGAGCGATGTTCTGCAGATCTGTAGAGAGGTCAGTGGTGTAATAATCTGCAGAATATATCACTATGTATCTGTCAGGAGGTAGAGGAGCGATGTTCTGCAGATCTGTAGAGAGGTCAGTGGTGTAATAATCTGCAGGATATATCACTATGTATCTGTCAGGAGGTAGAGGAGCAATGTTCTGCAGATCTGTAGAGAGGTCAGTGGTGTAATAATCTGCAGGATATATCACTATGTATCTGTCAGGAGGTAGAGGAGGATTGTTCTGCAGATCTCTAGAGAGGTCAGTGGTGTAATAATCTGCAGGATATATCACTATGTATCTGTCAGGAGGTGGAGGAGCGATGTTCTGCAGATCTCTAGAGAGGTCAGTGGTGTAATAATCTGCAGGATATATCACTATGTATCTGTCAGGGGGTAGAGGAGCAATGTTATGCAGATCTGTAGAGAGGTCGGTGGTGTAATAATCTGCAGGATATATCACTATGTATCTGTCAGGAGGTAGAGGAGCGATGTTCTGCAGATCTCTGGAGAGGTCAGTGGTGTAATAATCTGCAGGATATATCACTATGTATCTGTCAGGAGGTAGAGGAGCAATGTTCTGCAGATCTGTAGAGAGGTCAGTGGTGCAATAATCTGCAGGATATATCACTATGTATCTGTCAGGAGGTAGAGGAGCGATGTTCTGCAGATCTCTGGAGAGGTCAGTGGTGTAATAATCTGCAGGATATATCACTATGTATCTGTCAGGAGGTAGAGGACAGAGCGATGCTCTGCAGATCTTCGGATCAGTCCTCTCTTGTATTTCGGATACTTCGGTTGTTATTATTGGCGCCGGATTTGCAGAAGTTTTATCTATTCTATTTTCTAACCTGTAATGGAGAAGACACGTGTGGAGGAGATGAGACATAAGCGCTCGTATTTCTTTATAGCATCATCAACCATTTACTCCACAGAGATTTCATTATTGAATGTGGGGGGGGGGGGGGGGGAGTTACTTATATTAGGAAATCAAGATATCCAATCATGTGATCCGAGTGACATCTGGTGGCCGGAGTGTGTATAGCAGCGTCTCCTGCTCCGCGGCTCACCATGTAAACCTCCGATACCATTGTCACTTCTGAACATTCAAGGACTGCGAACCATGAGGCTCTGTTCACACACAAACTCAAAATGTCTGACAACACAGCGCTGCTCAAGGGAAAACACCTCCGGATTTTCAGCTGTTTTTTGAGCCACTCGCAATTTTTGCTGCGTTTTTACGGCCGTTTTTGGAGCTGTTTTTCTAAACGACCGCGCAAAAAAATGGCCCGTCGGAACAGAACGCCATTTTTCCTATTGAAATCAATGGGCAGATGTTTGGAGGCGTTCTGCTTCCGATTTTTCGGACGTATTTCGGGACGTTTCACAGCCTGAAAAACGGCCGAAAATAAGCCGTGTGAACATACCCCAAGATATGTTCACACCCCAAGCAAAAGACGTCTGAAAATACGGAGCGGTTTTCAGAGAAATCAGCCTCTGATTTTCAGGCATCTTTTCAGGTGTTTTTCATAGTGTTCAATGGAAAATCAGCCTCAAGGCCCTGTTCACACTGAGTTTTTTTGCAGGTAGAAACATCTGCCTGGAAAGATCAGCTCCGGCTTTTTTAAGTGGTTTTGCACCACACGCGCTTTTTAGTTTTTTTTTTTGCTATCTCTTCAACAGAAAGATGGAATAACCGCAAACGTTTTTGCCGAAAAACGCGTCAAAAAAATCAATTTGGGAGTTATTTTCTGCAGTTTTTTGCTGCGGTTTCCACCGTGGCAAAAAACTCAGTATGAACAGGGCCCAAGAAGTGATCGCTGTACACTGTGTGGCAGGGTCGGGGTGTACAGCAGGTGGAGGGAGCGCTGCGCTGGCTCCCTTCCCCTGCTTGAAAAGCACCCTGGCCCGGCGACACCTTCGATGGCGCCGCTAGCTGCAGCTGCTACTACTGTAGCGACCCCACTATAGCAGAGCGGGGAGGTATCTATGCGCTAGCCGCACTTTAGCTCCTTGAAGGAGCGGAATCCCCGTGTTTTCGGGGATTCCGCTCCTGGACAGAGCGCTTGATGTCTCTGCCCATATCTGGGCAGTGACATCAGGGGAAACTCCTGAAGCGGAATCCCCGAACACATGGGGATTCCCCTTCAGGAGTTGCCGCTGATGTCACTGTCCGGATCTGCCCGGCCCGGCACGGATGCAAAACTTAATGCAAACCGGCCGGGCAAAATGGCCGATTTTACCGGCCGACACTCGGGCTCGGGAACGACCCGGTCGTGTGAATCCCGCCTAAGGGTATGTTCACACGCTAGCTGTCATTTACGGCTGAAATGACAGCCTGTTTTCAGAAGAAAACAGCTGCCTCGTTTCAGCCGTAAATGCTCCTCCTCGTATTATACATAAGTGTCCCGCATATAATGTATATAAGTGTCCCGCATATAATGTATATAAGTGTCCCGCATATAATGTATATAAGTGTCCCGCATATAATGTATATAAGTGCCCCGCATGTAATGTATATAAGTCTCCCGCATATAATGTATAGAAGTGTCCCGCATATAATGTATATAAGTGTCCCGCATATAATGTATATAAGTGTCCCGCATATAATGTATATAAGTGTCCCGCATATAATGTATATAAGTGTCCCGCATATAATGTATATAAGTGTCCCGCATATAATGTATATAAGTGTCCCGCATATAATGTATAGAAGTGTCCCGCATATAATGTATAGAAGTGTCCCGCATATAATGTATATAAGTGTCCCGCATATAATGTATATAAGTGTCCCGCATATAATGTATAGAAGTGTCCCGCATATAATGTATAGAAGTGTCCCGCATATAATGTATATAAGTGTCCCGCATATAATGTATATAAGTGTCCCGCATATAATGTATATAAGTGTCCCGCATATAATGTATAGAAGTGTCCCGCATATAATGTATAGAAGTGTCCCGCATATAATGTATAGAAGTGTCCCGCATATAATGTATATAAGTGTCCCGCATATAATGTATATAAGTGTCCTGCATATAATGTATATAAGTGTCCTGCATATCATGTATATAAGTGTCCCGCATATAATGTATAGAAGTGTCCCGCATATAATGTATATAAGTGTCCTGCATATAATGTATATAAGTGTCCTGCATATCATGTATATAAGTGTCCCGCATATAATGTATAGAAGTGTCCCGCATATAATGTATAGAAGTGTCCCGCATATAATGTATATAAGTGTCCTGCATATAATGTATATAAGTGTCCCGCATATAATGTATAGAAGTGTCCCGCATATAATGTATAGAAGTGTCCCGCATATAATGTATATAAGTGTCCCGCATATAATGTATATAAGTGTCCCGCATATAATGTATAGAAGTGTCCCGCATATAATGTATAGAAGTGTCCCGCATATAATGTATATAAGTGTCCTGCATATCATGTATATAAGTGTCCCGCATATAATGTATACAAGTGTCCTGCACTTCTTTTGACGAGGCTGTATTTTTACGTGTCGTCGTTTGACAGCTGTCAAACGACGACGCGTAAATGACAGGTCGTCTGCACAGTACGTCAAATGAATGGGCAGATGTTTGCCGCCGTATTGCAGCCCTATTTTCAGACGTAAAACGAGGCATAATACGCCTCGTTTACGTCTGAAAATAGGTTGTGTGAACCCAGCCTAAGAGCGAACACTGCGGGGAAGCTGCGGCGTGCAGGGCGACAACCAGCCGTCATGTCCTCCACTAGAAATACTCAATAACTGTAATAACCGACAGCCACGCTGCTCCTGCATGAAATGTCATCTATGAGATGGCTAGCGGTACATGCAGTACATGGACATAAACCACAGCAGCACAGTGTATTTCAGGAGAGGAGTGGGATGATCTTGAAGAGTTACATAGTGGAAGGAACAGGGTCCCCAGCAGCACAGATTATTTCAGGAGAGGAGATTTTGTGGGAGGCCACAGATTGTCAGTTACATATTGGAAGGAGCAGGATCTCCCAGCAGCACAGAGCATGTCAGGAGAGGAGTGTGCGGATCTTGTAGGGGGCCTGTCGCTAGTTTATTATAACATCATCCCTCCAAATCTCACACAGTTCAGCAGACATGGTAAATCACAGTGAGGCGGCCATATTAAACGTCACCCAGCTTTCCCAGAACCAGATAACATTGTCAAAATTCCATATTTGGCGAATCCTCAGCCGGTGACTTTCCTGCAGTGTCGCTGGCGTGTTTGGGGTAACCGTTTCTCTTCTTCTGCCCCCCGTGTCCATTCACTTTATTCCGCTGGGTTCTGGCCAGTTCTACCTGTATGACCTGCCCCGCTATACTGAGCCCCTCCAGGCTGGACACCACCTTCCGGGCCTGGAGCGGATCACTGTAGTCCAGGAAGGCTCGGTGCTGGGGACCCTGCCATGTGAGGTGCACAGGAGAAGCCCCCCGCCCTCGTAATATGCTCTTCAGCTCACTGACCCGTGTAGCGGGGGGGATGTTCCCAATGTAAACGGTGGTGACCTCCTTCTGCTCGGCTGCTCCTGGGTTGTCCATGATGGGCGGAGTCTGACTGGTGTGGGCGTGTCTCGTTCCCCCATTGGTTGGGCTCCTCAGGGTGGAGTCTTCACTCCTCAGGGTCACGTCTTTCCCCGCACTGCGCTCTATTTCATGGAGTCTCCTCAGGACCGGAATCTTACTCATCATCTCCCGACTTATCTGAGGAGCAAAAATAAGGAAAACGTCTTCAAGTTTCCTCAATAGATCAACGCAGCAAAGCGAAGCTCCACCCCCTGCGCCATTTCACAGGGTGAAGCTCCAGAGAATAAAACTTAATGGGGTTTAAGGGGGAAAATGTTTTATTGCATCTGCCCCACATTTCTGGTGTTGAAAAGTCCAAAAATGATGGCGCACACAACATTTGAGCAATAATTTGCAACTTTTTGCGTTTTTACGCAGGAGGGGGTGGGGCCACCTCTCATCTGACAAACGTAATATTAATATTATCTAAAAATAAAATCATCACAAACCTAGCGGAGAGCGCAGAAGATTATGCTCACAGCGGCGCTCGCTGTATGAGAAAATTTACGCTTCCCGCTAGACACATTTTTTTCTAACTTATACCGACTCTCGGTTGGCAGAGTTTCCGTTTGGCGCATTTTAAGCCACACCCCTTTCCCACTTAGCCACACCCCTTTCCCAGAAACTTTATAATAGTGTTTAGTGAAGTGAAACATCTGTTCTTTTTGGCGCATTTCATTTCTTTTAATCTCATTAATCGCGCAAATGCGATAAAAATAATTACTGCAAGTGCCTCAAACGCCATTATTTATTCCAATATCCATGTATTTTGCCGCGATTTTGTGGTAATCACGGTAAAAAACCACGAGTTGACTGCACGGTCTGAATTAACCCTAATACTCCCGTCACCGCCAATTCCCACAGGTTCCCCTCACCCCGTCCTACATGACAGACTGACCTTGGACCATATAATCCCCCTCGGTTTTGGGCGAGTGCAGTTTGTCCGGATTACCCGGGTGGGGGTCAGTATATAATCCACTGTCAGGTCGTGATCGTCCAGCAGCTCCTCCGGAATATCCAGCACCTGCAAACACAAACGTCAGATATCTGCCGCGCCAGGTCGCCGGTATCAGAGCGACATCAGGTGGTTTATCCCGCAAATCAATAACAGCCGTCCTCCCGTCATCTTGGCCTCCTGTATGGATAACTGATAGTAATGGCCGCCAGACAGTGACTGGCACATATACATATATAGATCTTACTTCATGCCCCCCTTTCCTACTTCTCTGCCTATGTGTCAGTCTTCACTGTAGTCTCGGCATTCTATTCGTGAACCAGGAAGCTCAGGATAGGAGATTAACAGGTGCTGCAATGCAATGAATTCTGGGAGCATAGATGGAGAGAACTTACGGGGATGCGTTAGTGGAGCTGCACTAAACAAGCACGTTTGGAGAAAGATAAAAAGTCGGCATTTTGTGGTCACGCATCTCAGATCCGTTATTCGGAAGGAAGGGTTCAGCTTCTACAGTTCATCGCTGGCGTTCAGTCCTTACCTGACAGTCATGGACCACAGTGACCACAACGGTCTGTTCCGTCACCGCGCCCATGGCCACCATCATTGCGTATTCCATATCTGCAAACCCCTCCCCTTTACCGATTCTCCAGCCTGAGGAAGAGAGAGGAAGTCACGTCTCACATTTCTCCCATAATCCCCCGCTGCCGTAGTAATGTCGCCTTATAAACACAAAGCCTTTGCCCATCCTCTGTGATCCTGATACTCTGTCTGTGTGTCAGTCTTCACTGTCGTCCTCGCATTCTATCCATAAGCAGGAAGCTCTGGATGAACAGAGTCGTTTGCTGTGCAGTTAGGAGAATGTTTAAACTCTGCTGGGAGGAGCGACACAAATACATTTCAATATTTGCAGAGTCCCCCACCTCCGCCATAACGCAGTCCTGGCTGCCATCTTTCTGACAAAATACTGGAGTTGCATATGTTTACACACCCCACCTACACCCCTCTATGTGAGTGACCGCTCTGGATCTAAATAAGAGCGTGGGGATCGGGGGATGTCACCTGAGGACGTCTCTCCTGTTATGAACATATTCCGACTCCTGCTCAGCGAAGAAATGGTTATTATTTGTGCGATACTCTGCGGACTACAGGCTGCACTGCTGAATCTCGTCTCTTGCGGGGGCTGATGAGGTCGTCTGGGCTGCCTGAGCTCCTGGCCACTGCCTAAATGACCACTCAGTGCCCCCGACTCATGTGTTTCCGGTTACTGGAAGGTAAAAATCAAATCACCTTTCTCTGATACAGCAACAGATCCCACAACCACCAGATCCACCCGCACCACAGAATCCAGGCCCAACGGGACACTGAAATCCTTCACTCCCTGCAGGAAGGAGCAAGAAGATTAGTGGACAAGCACCAAAGACCAGGACTCGAAGGACCACGCAGAAGTTATAATACAGAGAAGGAGAAAGAGAAAAAGAGAAAAGAAGAGAAAGAAAGAGAAAAAGAGGAGAAAGAAAGAGAAAAAGAGGAGAAAGAAAGAGAAAAAGAGGAGAAAGAAAGAGAAAAAGAGGAGAAAGAAAGAGAAAAAGAGGAGAAAGAAAGAGAAAAGAGGAGAAAGAAAGAGAAAAGAGGAGAAAGAAAGAGAAAAGAGGAGAAAGAAAGAGAAAAGGGGAGAAAGAAAGAGAAAAGGGGAGAAAGAAAGAGAAAAGAGGAGAAAGAAAGAGAAAAAGAGGAGAAAGAAAGAGAAAAGAGGAGAAAGAAAGAGAAAAGGGGAGAAAGAAAGAGAAAAAGAGGAGAAAGAAAGTGAATAGAGGAGAAAGAAAGAGAAAAGAGGAGAAAGAAAGAGAAAAGAGGAGAAAGAAAGAGAAAAGAGGAGAAAGAAAGAGAAAAGGGGAGAAAGAAAGAGAAAAGAGGAGAAAGAAAGAGAAAAGAGGAGAAAGAAAGAGAAAAGAGGAGAAAGAAAGAGAAAAGAGGAGAAAGAAAGAGAAAAGGGGAGAAAGAAAGAGAAAAGAGGAGAAAGAAAGAGAAAAGGGGAGAAAGAAAGAGAAAAGAGGAGAAAGAAAGAGAAAAGGGGAGAAAGAAAGAGAAAAAGAGGAGAAAGAGAAAAAGAGGAGAAAGAAAGAGAAAAGAGGAGAAAGAAAGAGAAAAGAGGAGAAAGAAAGAGAAAAGAGGAGAAAGAAAGAGAAAAGAGGAGAAAGAAAGAGAAAAGAGGAGAAAGAAAGAGAAAAGAGGAGAAAGAAAGAGAAAAGAGGAGAAAGAAAGAGAAAAGAGGAGAAAGAAAGAGAAAAGAGGAGAAAGAAAGAGAAAAGGGGAGAAAGAAAGAGAAAAAGAGGAGAAAGAGAAAAAGAGGAGAAAGAAAGAGAAAAGAGGAGAAAGAAAGAGAAAAGAGGAGAAAGAAAGAGAAAAGAGGAGAAAGAAAGAGAAAAGAGGAGAAAGAAAGAGAAAAGAGGAGAAAGAAAGAGAAAAGAGGAGAGAAAAAGAGAAAGAAAAAAGAGAAAGAAAAAGAAAAAGAGAGAAAAAAAGAGAGAAAGAAAGTAACAAAGAAAAAGAAAGAAAGAGAAAAAGAAAAAGAAAGAAAAAAAGAGAGAAAGAAAAGAAGTAGGAGGAGCAGGAAAAGAACACATAAAATGGCTATTATTTTTCTAGGCTTTTTGGATTGATGGATAAATAGACATCGTTATAATGTGAAACGTTCGGTCGCTTAGAGTTTTGTTTAAATTTCCCCCAAATTCAAAGATCATTGATTGATTGTCACATGACAGGATCACGTAACCACATTGTCCATAGCCTTTATTTCCAGACCTTTCCCCTAGGTGGCAGTGCAGCGCCTCCTCCCTCACAATCAGGATCGTTTTTATCCATCATAGAGGATCTCTGGGACATCTGGATGTCTTGTCCTTAGGATGGACCATCATTACTTGATTGTTGGAGATAAAACTCTCGGCACCCCCAGCATTCAGCTGGATAAAGCGGCACATTTCCTTCATTGTTTACCCAGGTATAGCGCCATAGATACAGTAGTGGCCGTGCCTTGTACTACAGCTCAGTCCCAGTTAATTGAACTGCAGTTCCAGTCACAGCCACAACTGTATGTAGGGCGCTATACCTGTGTAAACAATAAAGGCGAGGTGACGCTAAGGATAGGCCACGTATAATAAACTCCCGGAGAACCCCTTTAATTATATCTGGAGTCGATCAGATCACTCAACTTATCTATTTGTACATACGAAGCCTCTTTGTCATCTCTATAGTCACCTGTGAGGTGGAGCAGACCCTCAGCACCTCTTTGCTGGCCCCTGGTGGCGGAGTGATCCGGTTAAAGAGTCCGGTTCTGAGTCGCGGAGTTGGAACCAACAACGTTTTATTGGCCTGTGGGTAACGGACAGAAAATCTCCATCAATAAGTCCAAGTAGTATCCGGGGGTAAAGAGCAGCCAGCGGTGATACAGAGGCCAGGGGAGGATTGTGGGTAATTACGTGATCTAGAACATGTAAAGAGGAGCTCCGGTGCTGCCGATACCTGTAGAGCCGCCAGGCGGACGCCTTCCAGGGGTTTATCCGGATCCACTTTAATCTCCCTCGTCTGACCGAAAACCTCCAGAGTCGTTACCTGGTGACCGGCCTGGCGGGACGTCTAGATGGGCAGAAGGAGGGGTTACTTACTTGCAGTGTGAGAAATCGCGCGTTCTTCTGTGGAGTATCGGGATTTATCTTAACCGTCTTCGCTGATTGAAAATCCTGCAAGGTCGTTAATCGCTCACAGGCCCGCGCCGCGCCCTGCACACAGAGAGGAGGGTCAGATCACTGGGGTACACTTAAAGGGGGTACTATATATAGAGGGGCACAAAGTGTATTTTATGTAAACTCACAAACGGGCAGCGACAGTCGCACTAGGTAGTGATGTCATCACACAGCAGTGATGTCATCAAATTGGTAATATAAAAATATGTCTTCATCCCAGACAACTTTCTAATAGACTGTGATACAATTGTATCCAATCTAGGCAAACTCACATGAACAGGACAAATCTTTTTCATGTCCGGTTTGCTACAATGTATCAGTGCAGGTAAAATGTGTCTTTCTGGAGGCCGGACCGTTTCCCTCATGTCATGACTGGATACAATTGTAACAAACCCTCAGCTGAGTGAGAAGGACTTGGTCAGGACAGGTCTTTAGCTATGGGCTCGGAGTCTGTTAGATTCACATCTGCTCGGAAACATCCTCATCCATGTTCTGGTACCTTGAAGTTCGGAATCCGGTGATGAACGGGTCGCGGGAAATCAGCCAGATTATTGTCTTCTATATAATCCCAAACCTTGTGCCGAATGTCCCATTTACTGCCCCCTGTAGAGAGAGAAGACGCAGCGCAGGTCACATGATGTCATATACTGGCAGTTCTGAGGGGAGCGTAGTTACCAGTAGGGACCACAGGGGGCAGTATTGGGCCCTGTACCTTTTAATATATTTATTATTGACCTTGTGGTCGGCTTCTAGAGGCAAATATCTTCTTCTGGACGAACACTTCAGGAGCATAGGATAAACGATATAAACTCGTGTCTTCCTTACCGGACATTTCCTGGATCGCTATGTTATAATATTATTATGTAATATTCCCGGATCGCTATGTTAGGGCTCATCCACACGCTGCAGAAAAATTCTGTGCAGAAACGGACCTGCGGTGCGGATTTTTCTTACATGTCAATTCCTGCTGCGGAAAGTGACTGAATTGCTGCGTTTTTCAGAGGAGACGTCACCATCCCCCGACACTGAGAAATTTTTTGTTTAGGTTCCGTTCCTGGTTTTGGCTTAAAAAAACGCATGCAAAATCTGCATTGTGGGAACTGCACCATTTCCTGCGTTTTAATCATTGTTGGGGGATGGTGACTTCAGTCACTTTACACAGCAGAGATTGACATGTACGAAAAACGCGCATCGCAGGTCAGTTTCTGCACAGAATGTTTTCGCAGCGCGTGGATGAGATTTACGTGTGGACGAGCCCTTATTATATAATGATACAATGATATTATATTATTGTTACTATGAGACGGCTGGATACGGTCTACGCGTAACTCACCAGCACTGAGCGTGATCACAGGCTCCATGTTCAGCTGATCGACTGCTCCTTACACAACAGCTGCACAATGTATGGTGGCCCAGAGAGGTCAAACTAGTGAGGAAAGCAAAACCTCCTGTTCTCATAGCAGCCAGTACTGTCTCATGTATCACAGGGACAACGCCTGGCGACTTGTGCGATCTGTCAGGGCAGGTTCAAAAACAAAATGTGGTTTTACGGCAAAAACGGTGCAGCGTTTAAATAATTGTTCTTGAAGTTGATGTTGGAAGCGGGAAAAATGCATGGTCAAAAATGTCTGGTCTTGTGGGGCGTTCTCGGTCTTGTGAGGTGTTCCCGGTCTTGTTGGGCGTCCTCCGTCTTGTGGGGTGTTATCTGTCTTGTGAGGTGTTCCTGGTCTTGTGGGGTGCTCCCGGTCTTGTGAGGTGTTCCCGGTCTTGTGAGGTGTTCCCGGTCTTGTGGGGTGTTCCCGGTCTTGTGAGGTGTTCCCGGACTTGTGGGGTGTTCCCGGTCTTGTGAGGTGTTCCCGTTCTTGTGGGGTGTTCCCGATTTTGTGGGGTGTTCTTGGTCTTGTGGGCAGTTCCCGGTCTTGAGGGGTGTTTTCCAGTCTTGTGGGGCGTTCCCGGTCTTGTGAGGCGTTCTCGGTTTTGTGAGGTGTTCCCGGTCTTGTGGGGGTGTTCCCGGTCTTGTGGGGTGTTCCCGGTCTTGTGGGGTGTTCCTGGTCTTGGGTGGTGTTCCCGGTCTTGTGGGGTGTTCCTGGTCTTGGGTGGTGTTCCCGGTCTTGTGGGGTATTCTTGGTCTTATGAGGCGTTCTCGGTCTTGTGGGGTGTTCCTGGTCTTGTGGGGGCGTTCTCGGTCTTGTGAGGTGTTATCTGTCTTGTGGGGTTTTCTCGGTCTTGAGGGGTGATCCCCATCTTGTGTGGTGTTCCCGGTCTTGTGAGGCGTTCTCGGTTTTGTGAGGTGTTCCCGGTCTTGTGAGGTGTTCCCGGTCTTGTGGGGTGTTCCCGATCTTGTGGGGTGTTCTTGATCTTGTGGGCAGTTCCCGGTCTTGTGGGGCATTCCCGGTCTTGTGAGGCGTTCTCGGTCTTGTGAGGTGTTCCCGGTCTTGTGGGGTGTTCCCGATCTTGTGGGGTGTTCTTGGTCTTGTGGGCAGTTCCCGGTCTTTTGGGGCATTCCCGGTCTTGTGAGGCGTTCCCGGTCTTGTGAGGCGTTCCCGGTCTTGTGGGGTGTTCCTGGTCTTGTGGGGGTGTTCCCGGTCTTGTGGGGGTGTTCCCGGTCTTGTGGGGCATTCCCGGTCTTGTGGGGCATTTCCGGTCTTGTGAGGCGTTCTCGGTCTTGTGAGGTGTTCCCGGTCTTGTGGGGTGTTCCCGATCTTGTGGGGTGTTCTTGGTCTTGTGGGCAGTTCCCGGTCTTGTGGGGCATTCCCGGTCTTGTGAGGCGTTCTCGGTCTTGTGAGGCGTTCCCGGTCTTGTGGGATGTTCCTGGTCTTGTGGGGGTGTTCCCGGTCTTGTGGGGGTGTTCCCGGTCTTGTGAAGCGTTCTCGGTTTTGTGAGGTGTTCCCGGTCTTGTGAGGTGTTCCCGGTCTTGTGGGGTGTTCCCGATCTTGTGGGGTGTTCTTGGTCTTGTGGGCAGTTCCCAGTCTTGTGGGGCATTCCCGGTCTTGTGAGGTGTTCTCAGTCTTGTGAGGTGTTCCCGGTCTTGTGGGGGTGTTCCCAGTCTTGTGGGGCATTCTCGGTCTTGTTGGGCGTTCCCCATCTTGTGGGGTGTTCCCGTTCTTGTGGGGCGTTCTCGGTCTTGTGGGGCGTTCCCAATTTTGTGAGGTGTTCCCGGTCTTGTGGGGTGTTATCTGTCTTGTGAGATGTTCCCGGTCTTGTGAGGTGTTCCCGATCTTGTGGGATGTTCCCGATCTTGTGGGGTGTTCCCGGTCTTGTGGGGTGTTCCCGGTCTTGTGGGGTGTTCCCGATTTTGTGGGGTGTTCTTGGTCTTGTGGGCAGTTCCCGGTCTTGTGGGGTGTTTTCCAGTCTTGTGAGGCGTTCCCGGTCTTGTGAGGCGTTCTCGGTTTTGTGAGGCGTTCCCGGTCTTGTGAGGCGTTCCCGGTCTTGTGGGGTGTTCCTGGTCTTGTGGGGGTGTTCCCGGTCTTGTGGGGGTGTTCCCGGTCTTGTGGGGCATTCCCGGTCTTGTGGGGCATTTCCGGTCTTGTGAGGCGTTCTCGGTCTTGTGAGGTGTTCCCGGTCTTGTGGGGTGTTCCCGATCTTGTGGGGTGTTCTTGGTCTTGTGGGCAGTTCCCGGTCTTGTGGGGCATTCCCGGTCTTGTGAGGCGTTCTCGGTCTTGTGAGGCGTTCCCGGTCTTGTGGGATGTTCCTGGTCTTGTGGGGGTGTTCCCGGTCTTGTGGGGGTGTTCCCGGTCTTGTGAAGCGTTCTCGGTTTTGTGAGGTGTTCCCGGTCTTGTGAGGTGTTCCCGGTCTTGTGGGGTGTTCCCGATCTTGTGGGGTGTTCTTGGTCTTGTGGGCAGTTCCCAGTCTTGTGGGGCATTCCCGGTCTTGTGAGGTGTTCTCAGTCTTGTGAGGTGTTCCCGGTCTTGTGGGGGTGTTCCCAGTCTTGTGGGGCATTCTCGGTCTTGTTGGGCGTTCCCCATCTTGTGGGGTGTTCCCGTTCTTGTGGGGCGTTCTCGGTCTTGTGGGGCGTTCCCAATTTTGTGAGGTGTTCCCGGTCTTGTGGGGTGTTATCTGTCTTGTGAGATGTTCCCGGTCTTGTGAGGTGTTCCCGATCTTGTGGGATGTTCCCGATCTTGTGGGGTGTTCCCGGTCTTGTGGGGTGTTCCCGGTCTTGTGGGGTGTTCCCGATTTTGTGGGGTGTTCTTGGTCTTGTGGGCAGTTCCCGGTCTTGTGGGGTGTTTTCCAGTCTTGTGAGGCGTTCCCGGTCTTGTGAGGCGTTCTCGGTTTTGTGAGGTGTTCCCGGTCTTGTGGGGGTGTTCCCGTTCTTGTGGGGTGTTCCCGGTCTTGTGGGGTGTTCTTGGTCTTGTGGGCAGTTCCCGGTCTTGTGGGGCATTCCCGGTCTTGTGAGGCGTTCTCGGTCTTGTGAGGTGTTCCCGGTCTTGTGGGGTGTTCCCGGTCTTGTGGGGGTGTTCCCTCTCTTGTGGGGCGTTCTTGGTCTTGTGAGGTGTTATCTGTCTTGTGGGGTTTTCTCGGTCTTGAGGGGTGCTCCCCATCTTGTGAGGTGTTCCCCGTCTTCTGGGGCGTTCTCGGTCTTGTGAGGCGTTCTCGGTTTTGTGAGGTGTTCCTGGTCTTGTGGGGGTGTTCCCGGTCTTGTGGGGTGTTCCCGATCTTGTGGGGTGTTCCCGGTCTTGTGGGGCATTCCCGGTCTTGTGAGGCGTTCTCGGTCTTGTGAGGTGTTCCCGGTCTTGTGGGGTGTTCCCGGTCTTGTGGGGCATTCTCAGTCTTGTGAGGTGTTATCTGTCTTGAGGGGTGTTCCCCATCTTGTGGGGTGTTCCCCGTCTTGTGGGGTGTTCCCCGTCTTGTGGGGCATTCTCGGTTTTGTGGGGTGTTCCCGGTCTTGTGGGGCGTTCTCGATCTTGTGAGGTGTTCCCGGTCTTGTGAGGTGTTCCCGATCTTGTGGGGTGTTCCCGATCTTGTGGGGTGTTATCTGTCTTGTGAGGTGTTCCCGGTCTTGTGGGGTGTTCCCGATCTTGTGGGGTTTTCTTGGTCTTTTGGGGTGTTCCCCATCTTGTGAGATGTTCCCGATCTTGTGGGGTGTTCCCGGTCTTGTGAGGTGTTCCCGGTCTTGTGGGGTGTTCCTGGTCTTGAGGGGTGTTCCCCATCTTGTGGGGTGTTCCCGTTCTTGTGGGGTGTTCCCGGTCTTGTGGGGCGTTCTCGGTCTTGTGGGGCGTTCCCGATCTTGTGAGGTGTTCCCGGTCTTGTGGGGCATCCTCAGTCTTGTGGGGTGTTATCTGTCTTGTGAGGTGTTCCCGGTCTTGTGAGGTGTTCCCGATCTTGTGGGGTGTTCCCGATCTTGTGGGGTGTTCCCGGTCTTGTGGGGTGTTCCCGATTTTGTGGGGTGTTCTTGGTCTTGTGGGCAGTTCCCGGTCTTGTGGGGTGTTTTCCAGTCTTGTGGAGCGTTCCCGGTCTTGTGAGGCGTTCTCGGTTTTGTGAGGTGTTCCTGCTCTTGTGGGGGTGTTCCCGGTCTTGTGGGGTGTTCCCGGTCTTGTGGGGTGTTCCCGATCTTGTGGGGTGTTCTTGGTCTTGTGGGCAGTTCCCGGTCTTGTGGGGCATTCCCGGTCTTGTAGGGTGTTCCCGATCTTGTGGGGTGTTCCCGGTCTTGTGGGGGTGTTCCCGGTCTTGTGGGGCATTCCCGGTCTTGTGGGGTGTTCCCGATCTTGTGGGGTGTTCCCGGTCTTGTGGGGTGTTCCCGATCTTGTGGGGTTTTCTCGGTCTTGAGGGGTGTTCCCCATCTTGTGGGGTGTTCCCCGTCTTGTGGGGTGTTCCGCGTCTTGTGGGGTGTTCCGCGTCTTGTGGGGCGTTCTCGGTCTTGTGGGGTGATCCCGGTCTTGTGGGGCGTTCTCGATCTTGTGAGGTGTTCCCGGTCTTGTGGGGCGTCCTCCGTCTTGTGGGGTGTTATCTGTCTTGTGAGGTGTTCCCGGTCTTGTGAGGTGTTCCCGGTCTTGTGGGGTGTTCCCGGTCTTGTGGGGTGTTCCCGATCTTGTGGGGTTTTCTTGGTCTTGTTTGGTGTTCCCCATCTTGTGAGATGTTCTCGGTCTTGTGGGGTGTTTCCGCCATACTGCAGGATAATGCCCCCGCCACACTGCAGGATAACGGCCCAGCCACATTGCAGACTTCAAGGTGTTGACTTGACCTAGGAGTATAATTGTGTAGTGGTTGGCACACTAGGGGCATCGGTAGCTCAATCTCTTATACAGGAGCTATTCACTACCCATGTGTCAGTCTTCAATGTAGTTATTGCATTCTATTCATGAACCAGGAGGCTCAGGATGTACAGGACTATAGGTTTCTCTCAGATAGGGCTGCAGTGTATAGAAAACGTTCGTTGCTATTTCCGTTAACTGTGATTTCTTAGTTTTGATGCTCCGTACACAATGCAGAGTATACCGGCCCCGCAGCTTGTAGTGAATTGCGCATTATTACGGTCGCGTCAGAATATGAATTTAGGCTGAATTTCCCCTTCAATTAAATTTGTTTTGAAATGTCTCTAAAAAGACAAAGGGGGGAATTTATCAAAGTCTTTACGCCACTTTCAGGGCAGCGTTTTAGGGAAAACATCACTTTTTTGCGGCGTATTTCCTGGCATTTCTGTCCGTGTTTTTTTTTTTTGCAGCAAAAAACGCTGCCAAGAGATTGTAGCCTAAATCAATAAATGCACTTCAAACATAACATTTTTTAGTTTGTGTATTTTTTTGTTTTGTTTTGCGTTTTATGGGCCAGTGGCTTTTTAAAAACCGCAGCGAGCCCTACGTTTTTTCCAGTGGTTGGTGGCGCTTTTACCCCTCAGACCTCCATAGGTTTCTTTTGCCTCTACAAGCGCAAGTGTCAAAGGATGTCGTATTTTTTTATGGCATTTTTGGCGGTATTTTTCCAGAATCACATAATTTGCAATGTAAAAAACGCCACCCAGAAATGCGCAGGCGGTAACAAACATGCGAGATTTTTTAATCTGCTTTTCTTTAGCCAATAAAGCGTTTTATGAAAAGGAAGGAATTTTTATGGCGTAAAAGTCCCAGATTATGGCGCGCGTCATATTTGCGCTATAACTTGCACGCCTCTCAACACTTCACATAGGCAGTGAGAACAGTAGGGAAGGGTTTACTGGCGGAGGGCGGTCCAATATATTTACCACCACCTACGGCAGAAATTGACGTAAGTCATGGCGCAAATCTACACTCATAGCCGACATAGACTTCAATATCTGATGCACAAACTGCCAAATGAGCGCCAAATTTATTTGTGCGTTGAGCGCCCCTTAATAAATATGCTGCACTGCACTCCAGTGAACAGTCTGACATAAGAAACGCCGCTCTTCGTAAATTCCCCCCATTGCCTTTAAATCTTCTATGCCCATTTCTATCATTAGATGGCGCTACAGACCCAACAATCCCCTTCATAGATATATGAGTGTTATATATTATGGTCTGTATATGTGTGTTATATATTATGGTCTGTATATGCGTGTTATATATTATGGTCTGTATATGTGTGTTATATATTATGGTCTGTATATGTGTGTTATATATTATGGTCTGTATATGTGTGTTATATATTATGGTCTGTATATGTGTGTTATATATTATGGTCTGTATATGCGTGTTATATATTATGGTCTGTATATGCGTGTTATATATTATGGTCTGTATATGTGTGTTATATATTATGGTCTGTATATGCGTGTTATATATTATGGTCTGTATATGCGTGTTATATATTATGGTCTGTATATGTGTGTTATATATTATATTCTGTATATGTGTGTTATATATTATGGTCTGTATATGTGTGTTATATATTATGGTCTGTATATGTGTGTTATATATTATGGTCTGTATATGTGTGTTATATATTATGGTCTGTATATGCGTGTTATATATTATGGTCTGTATATGTGTGTTATATATTATGGTCTGTATATGTGTGTTATATATTATGGTCTGTATATGCGTGTTATATATTATGGTCTGTATATGTGTGTTATATATTATGGTCTGTATATGTGTGTTACATATTATGGTCTGTATATGCGTGTTATATATTATGGTCTGTATATGTGTGTTATATATTATGGTCTGTATATGTGTGTTATATATTATGGTCTGTATATGTGTGTTATATATTATGGTCTGTATATGTGTGTTATATATTATGGTCTGTATATGTGTGTTATATATTATGGTCTGTATATGTGTGTTATATATTATGGTCTGTATATGTGTGTTATATATTATGGTCTGTATATGTGTGTTATATATTATGGTCTGTATATGCGTGTTATATATTATGGTCTGTATATGTGTGTTATATATTATGGTCTGTATATGTGTGTTATATATTATGGTCTGTATATGCGTGTTATATATTATGGTCTGTATATGCGTGTTATATATTATGGTCTGTATATGCGTGTTATATATTATGGTCTGTATATGTGTGTTATATATTATGGTCTGTATATGTGTGTTATATATTATGGTCTGTATATGTGTGTTATATATTATGGTCTGTATATGTGTGTTATATATTATGGTCTGTATATGTGTGTTATATATTATATTCTGTATATATGTGTTATATATTATATTCTGTATATGTGTGTTATATATTATATTCTGTATATGTGTGTTATATATTATGGTCTGTATATGTGTGTTATATATTATGGTCTGTATATGTGTGTTATATATTATGGTCTGTATATGTGTGTTATATATTATGGTCTGTATATGTGTGTTATATATTATGGTCTGTATATGTGTGTTATATATTATGGTCTGTATATGTGTGTTATATATTATGGTCTGTATATGCGTGTTATATATTATGGTCTGTATATGTGTGTTATATATTATGGTCTGTATATATGTGTTATATATTATGGTCTGTATATGTGTGTTATATATTATATTCTGTATATGTGTGTTATATATTATGGTCTGTATATGTGTGTTATATATTATGGTCTGTATATGTGTGTTATATATTATGGTCTGTATATGTGTGTTATATATTATGGTCTGTATATGTGTGTTATATATTATATTCTGTATATGTGTGTTATATATTATGGTCTGTATATGTGTGTTATATATTATGGTCTGTATATGTGTGTTATATATTATGGTCTGTATATGTGTGTTATATATTATGGTCTGTATATGTGTGTTATATATTATGGTCTGTATATGCGTGTTATATATTATGGTCTGTATATGCGTGTTATATATTATGGTCTGTATATGTGTGTTATATATTATGGTCTGTATATGCGTGTTATATATTATGGTCTGTATATGTGTGTTATATATTATGGTCTGTATATGTGTGTTATATATTATGGTCTGTATATGCGTGTTATATATTATGGTCTGTATATGTGTGTTATATATTATGGTCTGTATATGCGTGTTATATATTATGGTCTGTATATGTGTGTTATATATTATGGTCTGTATATGTGTGTTATATATTATGGTCTGTATATGCGTGTTATATATTATGGTCTGTATATGTGTGTTATATATTATGGTCTGTATATGAGTGTTATATATTATGGTCTGTATATGTGTGTTATATATTATGGTCTGTATATGCGTGTTATATATTATGGTCTGTATATGTGTGTTATATATTATGGTCTGTATATGTGTGTTATATATTATGGTCTGTATATGTGTTATATATTATGGTCTGTATATGTGTGTTATATATTATGGTCTGTATATGTGTGTTATATATTATGGTCTGTATATGTGTGTTATATATTATGGTCTGTATATGTGTGTTATATATTATGGTCTGTATATGTGTGTTATATATTATGGTCTGTATATGTGTGTTATATATTATGGTCTGTATATGCGTGTTATATATTATGGTCTGTATATGTGTGTTATATATTATGGTCTGTATATGTGTGTTATATATTATGGTCTGTATATGTGTGTTATATATTATGGTCTGTATATGTGTGTTATATATTATATTCTGTATATGCGTGTTATATATTATGGTCTGTATATGTGTGTTATATATTATGGTCTGTATATGCGTGTTATATATTATATTCTGTATATGTGTGTTATATATTATGGTCTGTATATGAGTGTTATATATTATGGTCTGTATATGTGTGTTATATATTATGGTCTGTATATGCGTGTTATATATTATGGTCTGTATATGTGTGTTATATATTATGGTCTGTATATGTGTGTTATATATTATGGTCTGTATATGCGTGTTATATATTATGGTCTGTATATGTGTGTTATATATTATGGTCTGTATATGTGTGTTATATATTATGGTCTGTATATGCGTGTTATATATTATGGTCTGTATATGCGTGTTATATATTATGGTCTGTATATGTGTGTTATATATTATGGTCTGTATATGTGTGTTATATATTATGGTCTGTATATGTGTGTTATATATTATGGTCTGTATATGTGTGTTATATATTATGGTCTGTATATGCGTGTAATATATTATGGTCTGTATATGTGTGTTATATATTATGGTCTGTATATGTGTGTTATATATTATGGTCTGTATATGTGTGTTATATATTATGGTCTGTATATGTGTGTTATATATTATGGTCTGTATATGTGTGTTATATATTATGGTCTGTATATGCGTGTTATATATTATGGTCTGTATATGTGTGTTATATATTATGGTCTGTATATGCGTGTTATATATTATGGTCTGTATATGCGTGTTATATATTATGGTCTGTATATGTGTGTTATATATTATGGTCTGTATATGCGTGTTATATATTATGGTCTGTATATGTGTGTTATATATTATGGTCTGTATATGCGTGTTATATATTATGGTCTGTATATGTGTGTTATATATTATGGTCTGTATATGTGTGTTATATATTATGGTCTGTATATGTGTGTTATATATTATGGTCTGTATATGCGTGTTATATATTATGGTCTGTATATGTGTGTTATATATTATGGTCTGTATATGAGTGTTATATATTATGGTCTGTATATGTGTGTTATATATTATGGTCTGTATATGCGTGTTATATATTATGGTCTGTATATGTGTGTTATATATTATGGTCTGTATATGCGTGTTATATATTATGGTCTGTATATGTGTTATATATTATGGTCTGTATATGTGTGTTATATATTATGTTCTGTATATGCGTGTTATATATTATGGTCTGTATATGTGTGTTATATATTATGGTCTGTATATGTGTGTTATATATTATGTTCTGTATATGTGTGTTATATATTATGGTCTGTATATGTGTGTTATATATTATGGTCTGTATATGTGTGTTATATATTATGGTCTGTATATGTGTGTTATATATTATGGTCTGTATATGTGTGTTATATATTATGGTCTGTATATGTGTGTTATATATTATGGTCTGTATATGTGTGTTATATATTATGGTCTGTATATGTGTGTTATATATTATGGTCTGTATATGTGTGTTATATATTATATTCTGTATATGTGTGTTATATATTATGGTCTGTATATATGTGTTATATATTATGGTCTGTATATGTGTGTTATATATTATGGTCTGTATATGTGTGTTATATATTATGGTCTGTATATGTGTGTTATATATTATGGTCTGTATATGTGTGTTATATATTATGGTCTGTATATGCGTGTTATATATTATGGTCTGTATATGTGTGTTATATATTATGGTCTGTATATGTGTGTTATATATTATGGTCTGTATATATGTGTTATATATTATGGTCTGTATATGTGTGTTATATATTATGGTCTGTATATGTGTGTTATATATTATATTCTGTATATGTGTGTTATATATTATGGTCTGTATATGCGTGTTATATATTATATTCTGTATATGTGTGTTATATATTATGGTCTGTATATGCGTGTTATATATTATGGTCTGTATATGTGTGTTATATATTATGGTCTGTATATGTGTGTTATATATTATGGTCTGTATATGTGTGTTATATATTATGGTCTGTATATGTGTGTTATATATTATATTCTGTATATGTGTGTTATATATTATATTCTGTATATGTGTATTATATATTATATTCTGTATATGTGTGTTATGTATTATGGTCTGTATATGTGTGTTATATATTATGGTCGGTCTGTATATGCGTGTTATATATTATGGTCTGTATATGCGTGTTATATATTATGGTCTGTATATGTGTGTTATATATTATGGTCTGTATATGAGTGTTATATATTATGGTCTGTATATGTGTGTTATATATTATGGTCTGTATATGCGTGTTATATATTATGGTCTGTATATGCGTGTTATATATTATGGTCTGTATATGTGTGTTATATATTATGGTCTGTATATGTGTGTTATATATTATGGTCTGTATATGCGTGTTATATATTATGGTCTGTATATGTGTGTTATATATAATGGTCTGTATATGAGTGTTATATATTATGGTCTGTATATGTGTGTTATATATTATATTCTGTATATGTGTGTTATATATTATGGTCTGTATATGTGTGTTATATATTATGGTCTGTATATGTGTGTTATATATTATATTCTGTATATGTGTGTTATATATTATGGTCTGTATATGTGTGTTATATATTATATTCTGTATATGTGTGTTATATATTATGGTCTGTATATGCGTGTTATATATTATGGTCTGTATATGTGTGTTATATATTATGGTCTGTATATGAGTGTTATATTTTATGGTCTGTATATGTGTGTTATATATTATGGTCTGTATATGTGTGTTATATATTATGGTCTGTATATGCGTGTTATATATTATGGTCTGTATATGCGTGTTATATATTATGGTCTGTATATGTGTGTTATATATTATGGTCTGTATATGAGTGTTATATATTATGGTCTGTATATGTGTGTTATATATTATATTCTGAATATGTGTGTTATATATTATGGTCTGTATATGTGTGTTATATATTATGGTCTGTATATGTGTGTTATATATTATATTCTGTATATGTGTGTTATATATTATGGTCTGTATATGCGTGTTATATATTATGGTCTGTATATGCGTGTTATATATTATGGTCTGTATATGTGTGTTATATATTATATTCTGTATATGTGTGTTATATATTATGGTCTGTATATGTGTGTTATATATTATGGTCTGTATATGTGTGTTATATATTATGGTCTGTATATGTGTGTTATATATTATGGTCTGTATATGTGTGTTATATATTATGGTCTGTATATGTGTGTTATATATTATGTTCTGTATATGTGTGTTATATATTATGGTCTGTATATGTGTGTTATATATTATGGTCTGTATATGTGTGTTATATATTATGATCTGTATATGTGTGTTATATATTATGTTCTGTATATGTGTGTTATATATTATGGTCTGTATATGCGTGTTATATATTATGGTCTGTATATGTGTGTTATATATTATGGTCTGTATATGTGTGTTATATATTATGATCTGTATATGTGTGTTATATATTATGTTCTGTATATGTGTGTTATATATTATGGTCTGTATATGTGTGTTATATATTATGGTCTGTATATGTGTGTTATATATTATGGTCTGTATATGAGTGTTATATATTATGGTCTGTATATATGTGTTATATATTATATTCTGTATATGTGTGTTATATATTATGGTCTGTATATGTGTGTTATATATTATGGTCTGTATATGTGTGTTATATATTATGGTCTGTATATGTGTGTTATATATTATATTCTGTATATGTGTGTTATATATTATGGTCTGTATATGTGTGTTATATATTATGGTCTGTATATGTGTGTTATATATTATGGTCTGTATATGTGTGTTATATATTATGGTCTGTATATGTGTGTTATATATTATGGTCTGTATATGTGTGTTATATATTATGTTCTGTATATGTGTGTTATATATTATGGTCTGTATATGTGTGTTATATATTATGGTCTGTATATGTGTGTTATATATTATGATCTGTATATGTGTGTTATATATTATGTTCTGTATATGTGTGTTATATATTATGGTCTGTATATGCGTGTTATATATTATGGTCTGTATATGTGTGTTATATATTATGTTCTGTATATGTGTGTTATATATTATGGTCTGTATATGTGTGTTATATATTATGATCTGTATATGTGTGTTATATATTATGGTCTGTATATGTGTGTTATATATTATGGTCTGTATATGTGTGTTATATATTATGGTCTGTATATGAGTGTTATATATTATGGTCTGTATATATGTGTTATATATTATATTCTGTATATGTGTGTTATATATTATGGTCTGTATATGTGTGTTATATATTATGGTCTGTATATGTGTGTTATATATTATGGTCTGTATATGTGTGTTATATATTATATTCTGTATATGTGTGTTATATATTATGGTCTGTATATGTGTGTTATATATTATGGTCTGTATATGTGTGTTATATATTATGGTCTGTATATGTGTGTTATATATTATGGTCTGTATATGTATGTTATATATTATGGTCTGTATATGCGTGTTATATATTATGGTCTGTATATGTGTGTTATATATTATGGTCTGTATATGTGTGTTATATATTATGGTCTGTATATGTGTGTTATATATTATGGTCTGTATATGTGTGTTATATATTATGGTCTGTATATGTGTGTTATATATTATGGTCTGTATATGTGTGTTATATATTATGGTCTGTATATGTGTGTTATATATTATGGTCTGTATATGTGTGTTATATATTATTGTCTGTATATGTGTGTTATATATTATATTCTGTATATGTGTGTTATATATTATGGTCTGTATATGTGTGTTATATATTATGGTCTGTATATGTGTGTTATATATTATGGTCTGTATATGTGTGTTATATATTATGGTCTGTATATGTATGTTATATATTATGGTCTGTATATGCGTGTTATATATTATGGTCTGTATATGTGTGTTATATATTATGGTCTGTATATGTGTGTTATATATTATGGTCTGTATATGTGTGTTATATATTATGGTCTGTATATGCGTGTTATATATTATATTCTGTATATGTGTGTTATATATTATGGTCTGTATATGTGTGTTATATATTATGGTCTGTATATGTGTGTTATATATTATGGTCTGTATATGTGTGTTATATATTATGGTCTGTATATGAGTGTTATATATTATGGTCTGTATATGTGTGTTATATATTATGGTCTGTATATGTGTGTTATATATTATATTCTGTATATGTGTGTTATATATTATGGTCTGTATATGTGTGTTATATATTATATTCTGTATATGTGTGTTATATATTATGGTCTGTATATGTGTGTTATATATTATATTCTGTATATGTGTGTTATATATTATGGTCTGTATATGTGTGTTATATATTATGGTCTGTATATGTGTGTTATATATTATGGTCTGTATATGCGTGTTATATATTATGGTCTGTATATGTGTGTTATATATTATGGTCTGTATATGTGTGTTATATATTATGGTCTGTATATGTGTGTTATATATTATAATCTGTATATGTGTGTTATATATTATGGTCTGTATATGTGTGTTATATATTATATTCTGTATATGTGTGTTATATATTATGGTCTGTATATGTGTGTTATATATTATGGTCTGTATATGTGTGTTATATATTATGGTCTGTATATGTGTGTTATATATTATGGTCTGTATATGCGTGTTATATATTATATTCTGTATATGAGTGTTATATATTATGGTCTGTATATGTGTGTTATATATTATGGTCTGTATATGTGTGTTATATATTATATTCTGTATATGTGTGTTATATATTATGGTCTGTATATGTGTGTTATATATTATATTCTGTATATGTGTGTTATATATTATGGTCTGTATATGTGTGTTATATATTATGGTCTGTATATGTGTGTTATATATTATGGTCTGTATATGAGTGTTATATATTATGGTCTGTATATGTGTGTTATATATTATGGTCTGTATATGTGTGTTATATATTATGGTCTGTATATGTGTGTTATATATTATATTCTGTATATGCGTGTTATATATTATATTCTGTATATGAGTGTTATATATTATGGTCTGTATATGTGTGTTATATATTATGGTCTGTATATGTGTGTTATATATTATGGTCTGTATATGAGTGTTATATATTATGGTCTGTATATGTGTGTTATATATTATGGTCTGTATATGTGTGTTATATATTATGGTCTGTATATGTGTGTTATATATTATATTCTGTATATGAGTGTTATATATTATGGTCTGTATATGTGTGTTATATATTATATTCTGTATATGTGTGTTATATATTATGGTCTGTATATGTGTGTTATATATTATGGTCTGTATATGTGTGTTATATATTATGGTCTGTATATATGTGTGTTATATATTATGGTCTGTATATGTGTGTTATATATTATATTCTGTATATGTGTGTTATATATTATGGTCTGTATATGTGTGTTATATATTATATTCTGTATATGTGTGTTATATATTATGGTCTGTATATGTGTGTTATATATTATATTCTGTATATGTGTGTTATATATTATGGTCTGTATATGTGTGTTATATATTATGGTCTGTATATGTGTGTTATATATTATGGTCTGTATATGCGTGTTATATATTATGGTCTGTATATGTGTGTTATATATTATGGTCTGTATATGTGTGTTATATATTATGGTCTGTATATGTGTGTTATATATTATAATCTGTATATGTGTGTTATATATTATGGTCTGTATATGTGTGTTATATATTATGGTCTGTATATGTGTGTTATATATTATATTCTGTATATGTGTGTTATATATTATGGTCTGTATATGTGTGTTATATATTATGGTCTGTATATGTGTGTTATATATTATGGTCTGTATATGTGTGTTATATATTATGGTCTGTATATGCGTGTTATATATTATATTCTGTATATGAGTGTTATATATTATGGTCTGTATATGTGTGTTATATATTATGGTCTGTATATGCGTGTTATATATTATGGTCTGTATATGTGTGTTATATATTATGGTCTGTATATGTGTGTTATATATTATGGTCTGTATATGTGTGTTATATATTATGGTCTGTATATGTGTGTTATATATTATGGTCTGTATATGTGTGTTATATATTATGGTCTGTATATGTGTGTTATATATTATGGTCTGTATATGTGTGTTATATATTATATTCTGTATATGTGTGTTATATATTATGGTCTGTATATGTGTGTTATATATTATATTCTGTATATGTGTGTTATATATTATGGTCTGTATATGTGTGTTATATATTATGGTCTGTATATGTGTGTTATATATTATGGTCTGTATATGTGTGTTATATATTATGGTCTGTATATGTGTGTTATATATTATGGTCTGTATATGAGTGTTATATATTATGGTCTGTATATGTGTGTTATATATTATGGTCTGTATATGCGTGTTATATATTATGGTCTGTATATGTGTGTTATATATTATGGTCTGTATATGCGTGTTATATATTATGGTCTGTATATGTGTGTTATATATTATATTCTGTATATGTGTGTTATATATTATGGTCTGTATATGTGTGTTATATATTATGGTCTGTATATGTGTGTTATATATTATATTCTGTATATGTGTGTTATATATTATGGTCTGTATATGTGTGTTATATATTATGGTCTGTATATGTGTGTTATATATTATGGTCTGTATATGTGTGTTATATATTATGGTCTGTATATGTGTGTTATATATTATGGTCTGTATATGCGTGTTATATATTATGGTCTGTATATATGTGTGTTATATATTATATTCTGTATATGTGTGTTATATATTATATTCTGTATATGTGTGTTATATATTATGGTCTGTATATGTGTGTTATATATTATGGTCTGTATATGTGTGTTATATATTATGGTCTGTATATGTGTGTTATATATTCTATTCTGTATATGTGTGTTATATATTATATTCTGTATATGTGTGTTATATATTATGGTCTGTATATGTGTGTTATATATTATGGTCTGTATATGTGTTATATATTATGGTCTGTATATGCGTGTTATATATTATGGTCTGTATATGTGTGTTATATATTATGGTCTGTATATGTGTGTTATATATTATGGTCTGTATATGTGTGTTATATATTATGGTCTGTATATGTGTGTAATATATTATGGTCTGTATATGTGTGTTATATATTATGGTCTGTATATGTGTGTTATATATTATGGTCTGTATATGTGTGTTATATATTATATTCTGTATATGTGTGTTATATATTATATTCTGTATATGTGTGTTATATATTATATTCTGTATATGTGTGTTATATATTATGGTCTGTATATGTGTGTTATATATTATGGTCTGTATATGTGTGTTATATATTATGGTCTGTATATGTGTGTTATATATTATGGTCTGTATATGTGTGTTATATATTATATTCTGTATATGTGTGTTATATATTATGGTCTGTATATGTGTGTTATATATTATGGTCTGTATATGTGTGTTATATATTATGGTCTGTATATGCGTGTTATATATTATGGTCTGTATATGCGTGTTATATATTATGGTCTGTATATGTGTGTTATATATTATGGTCTGCATATGTGTGTTATATATTATGGTCTGTATATGTGTGTTATATATTATGGTCTGTATATGTGTGTTATATATTATGGTCTGTATATGAGTGTTATATATTATGGTCTGTATATGTGTGTTATATATTATGGTCTGTATATGTGTGTTATATATTATGGTCTGTATATGTGTGTTATATATTATGGTCTGTATATGTGTGTTATATATTATGGTCTGTATATGTGTGTTATATATTATGGTCTGTATATGCGTGTTATATATTATGGTCTGTATATGCGTGTTATATATTATTGTCTGTATATGTGTGTTATATATTATGGTCTGTATATGCGTGTTATATATTATGGTCTGTATATGTGTGTTATATATTATGGTCTGTATATGCGTGTTATATATTATGGTCTGTATATGTGTGTTATATATTATGGTCTGTATATGTGTGTTATATATTATGGTCTGTATATGTGTGTTATATATTATATTCTGTATATGTGTGTTATATATTATGGTCTGTATATGTGTGTTATATATTATGGTCTGTATATGTGTGTTATATATTATGGTCTGTATATGTGTGTTATATATTCTATTCTGTATATGTGTGTTATATATTATGGTCTGTATATGTGTGTTATATATTATATTCTGTATATGTGTGTTATATATTATGGTCTGTATATGTGTGTTATATATTATGGTCTGTATATGTGTGTTATATATTATGGTCTGTATATGTGTGTTATATATTCTATTCTGTATATGTGTGTTATATATTCTATTCTGTATATGCGTGTTATATATTATGGTCTGTATATGTGTGTTATATATTATGTTCTGTATATGTGTGTTATATATTATGGTCTGTATATGTGTGTTATATATTATGGTCTGTATATGTGTGTTATATATTATGGTCTGTATATGTGTGTTATATATTATGGTCTGTATATGCGTGTTATATATTATGGTCTGTATATGTGTGTTATATATTATGGTCTGTATATGTGTGTTATATATTATGGTCTGTATATGTGTGTTATATATTATGGTCTGTATATGTGTGTAATATATTATGGTCTGTATATGTGTGTTATATATTATGGTCTGTATATGTGTGTTATATATTATGGTCTGTATATGTGTGTTATATATTATATTCTGTATATGTGTGTTATATATTATATTCTGTATATGTGTGTTATATATTATATTCTGTATATGTGTGTTATATATTATGGTCTGTATATGTGTGTTATATATTATGGTCTGTATATGTGTGTTATATATTATGGTCTGTATATGTGTGTTATATATTATGGTCTGTATATGTGTGTTATATATTATATTCTGTATATGTGTGTTATATATTATGGTCTGTATATGTGTGTTATATATTATATTCTGTATATGTGTGTTATATATTATGGTCTGTATATGTGTGTTATATATTATGGTCTGTATATGTGTGTTATATATTATGGTCTGTATATGCGTGTTATATATTATGGTCTGTATATGTGTGTTATATATTATGGTCTGTATATGTGTGTTATATATTATGGTCTGTATATGTGTGTTATATATTATGGTCTGTATATGTGTGTTATATATTATGGTCTGTATATGAGTGTTATATATTATGGTCTGTATATGTGTGTTATATATTATGGTCTGTATATGTGTGTTATATATTATGGTCTGTATATGTGTGTTATATATTATGGTCTGTATATGCGTGTTATATATTATGGTCTGTATATGCGTGTTATATATTATTGTCTGTATATGTGTGTTATATATTATGGTCTGTATATGCGTGTTATATATTATGGTCTGTATATGTGTGTTATATATTATGGTCTGTATATGTGTGTTATATATTATATTCTGTATATGTGTGTTATATATTATGGTCTGTATATGTGTGTTATATATTATATTCTGTATATGTGTGTTATATATTATATTCTGTATATATGTGTTATATATTATGGTCTGTATATGTGTTATATATTATGGTCTGTATATGTGTGTTATATATTATGGTCTGTATATGTGTGTTATATATTATGGTCTGTATATGTGTGTTATATATTATGGTCTGTATATGTGTGTTATATATTATATTCTGTATATGTGTGTTATATATTATGGTCTGTATATGTGTGTTATATATTATATTCTGTATATGTGTGTTATATATTATATTCTGTATATATGTGTTATATATTATGGTCTGTATATGTGTGTTATATATTATGGTCTGTATATGTGTGTTATATATTATGGTCTGTATATGTGTGTTATATATTATGGTCTGTATATGCGTGTTATATATTATGGTCTGTATATGTGTGTTATATATTATGGTCTGTATATGTGTGTTATGTATTATGGTCTGTATATGCGTGTTATATATTATGGTCTGTATATGTGTGTTATATATTATGGTCTGTATATGTGTGTTATGTATTATGGTCTGTATATGTGTGTTATGTATTATATTCTGTATATGTGTGTTATATATTATATTCTGTATATGTGTGTTATATATTATGGTCTGTATATGTGTGTTATATATTATGGTCTGTATATGTGTGTTATATATTATGGTCTGTATATGTGTGTTATATATTATGGAGTGTATATGTGTGTTATATATTATGGTCTGTATATGTGTGTTATATATTATGGTCTGCATATGTGTGTTATATATTATGGTCTGTATATGTGTGTTATATATTATGGTCTGTATATGTGTGTTATATATTATGGTCTGTATATGTGTGTTATATATTATGGTCTGTATATGCGTGTTATATATTATGGTCTGTATATGCGTGTTATATATTATGGTCTGTATATGTGTGTTATATATTATGGTCTGTATATGTGTGTTATATATTATGGTCTGTATATGTGTGTTATATATTATGGTCTGTATATGTGTGTTATATATTATGGTCTGTATATGTGTGTTATATATTATGGTCTGTATATGTGTGTTATATATTATGGTCTGTATATGTGTGTTATATATTATGGTCTGTATATGTGTGTTATATATTATGGTCTGTATATGCGTGTTATATATTATGGTCTGTATATGTGTGTTATATATTATATTCTGTATATGTGTGTTATATATTATGGTCTGTATATGTGTGTTATATATTATATTCTGTATATGTGTGTTATATATTATGGTCTGTATATATGTGTTATATATTATGGTCTGTATATGTGTGTTATATATTATATTCTGTATATGTGTGTTATATATTATGGTCTGTATATGTGTGTTATATATTATGGTCTGTATATGTGTGTTATATATTATATTCTGTATATGTGTGTTATATATTATGGTCTGTATATGTGTGTTATATATTATGGTCTGTATATGCGTGTTATATATTATGGTCTGTATATGCGTGTTATATATTATGGTCTGTATATGTGTGTTATATATTATGGTCTGTATATGTGTGTTATATATTATGGTCTGTATATGTGTGTTATATATTATGGTCTGTATATGTGTGTTATATATTATGGTCTGTATATGCGTGTTATATATTATGGTCTGTATATGTGTGTTATATATTATGGTCTGTATATGTGTGTTATATATTATGGTCTGTATATGCGTGTTATATATTATGGTCTGTATATGTGTGTTATATATTATGGTCTGTATATGCGTGTTATATATTATGGTCTGTATATGCGTGTTATATATTATGGTCTGTATATGTGTGTTATATATTATATTCTGTATATGTGTGTTATATATTATGGTCTGTATATGTGTGTTATATATTATGGTCTGTATATGCGTGTTATATATTATGGTCTGTATATGTGTGTTATATATTATGGTCTGTATATGCGTGTTATATATTATATTCTGTATATGTGTGTTATATATTATGGTCTGTATATGCGTGTTATATATTATGGTCTGTATATGTGTGTTATATATTATATTCTGTATATGCGTGTTATATATTATGGTCTGTATATGCGTGTTATATATTATGGTCTGTATATGTGTGTTATATATTATATTCTGTATATGCGTGTTATATATTATGGTCTGTATATGTGTGTTATATATTATATTCTGTATATGTGTGTTATATATTATGGTCTGTATATGCGTGTTATATATTATGGTCTGTATATGTGTGTTATATATTATATTCTGTATATGTGTGTTATATATTATGGTCTGTATATGCGTGTTATATATTATGGTCTGTATATGTGTGTTATATATTATGGTCTGTATATGTGTGTTATATATTATGGTCTGTATATGTGTGTTATATATTATGGTCTGTATATGTGTGTTATATATTATGGTCTGTATATGTGTGTTATATATTATGGTCTGTATATGTGTGTTATATATTATGGTCTGTATATGTGTGTTATATATTATGGTCTGTATATGCGTGTTATATATTATGGTCTGTATATGTGTGTTATATATTATGGTCTGTATATGTGTGTTATATATTATGGTCTGTATATGCGTGTTATATATTATGGTCTGTATATGTGTGTTATATATTATGGTCTGTATATGCGTGTTATATATTATGGTCTGTATATGTGTGTTATATATTATGGTCTGTATATGTGTGTTATATATTATGGTCTGTATATGTGTGTTATATATTATGGTCTGTATATGTGTGTTATATATTATGGTCTGTATATGCGTGTTATATATTATATTCTGTATATGTGTGTTATATATTATGGTCTGTATATGTGTGTTATATATTATGGTCTGTATATGTGTGTTATATATTATTATTCTGTATATGTGTGTTATATATTATGGTCTGTATATGTGTGTTATATATTATGGTCTGTATATGCGTGTTATATATTATGGTCTGTATATGTGTGTTATATATTATGGTCTGTATATGTGTGTTATATATTATGGTCTGTATATGTGTGTTATATATTATGGTCTGTATATGTGTGTTATATATTATGGTCTGTATATGTGTGTTATATATTATGGTCTGTATATGTGTGTTATATATTATGGTCTGTATATGTGTGTTATATATTATGGTCTGTATATGTGTGTTATATATTATGGTCTGTATATGTGTGTTATATATTATGGTCTGTATATGTGTGTTATATATTATGGTCTGTATATGTGTGTTATATATTATGGTCTGTATATGTGTGTTATATATTATATTCTGTATATGCGTGTTATATATTATGGTCTGTATATGTGTGTTATATATTATGGTCTGTATATGTGTGTTATATATTATGGTCTGTATATGTGTGTTATATATTATGGTCTGTATATGTGTGTTATATATTATGGTCTGTATATGTGTTATATATTATGGTCTGTATATGTGTGTTATATATTATGGTCTGTATATGTGTTATATATTATGGTCTGTATATGTGTGTTATATATTATGGTCTGTATATGTGTGTTATATATTATGGTCTGTATATGTGTTATATATTATGGTCTGTATATGTGTGTTATATATTATTGTCTGTATATGTGTGTTATATATTATGGTCTGTATATGTGTGTTATATATTATTGTCTGTATATGTGTGTTATATATTATGGTCTGTATATGTGTGTTATATATTATGGTCTGTATATGTGTGTTATATATTATATTCTGTATATGTGTGTTATATATTATGGTCTGTATATGTGTGTTATATATTATGGTCTGTATATGAGTGTTATATATTATATTCTGTATATGTGTGTTATATATTATTGTCTGTATATGTGTGTTATATATTATGGTCTGTATATGTGTGTTATATATTATGGTCTGTATATGTGTGTTATATATTATATTCTGTATATGTGTGTTATATATTATGGTCTGTATATGTGTGTTATATATTATGGTCTGTATATGTGTGTTATATATTATGGTCTGTATATGTGTGTTATATATTATATTCTGTATATGTGTGTTATATATTATGGTCTGTATATGTGTGTTATATATTATATTCTGTATATGTGTGTTATATATTATGGTCTGTATATGTGTGTTATATATTATGGTCTGTATATGAGTGTTATATATTATATTCTGTATATGTGTGTTATATATTATTGTCTGTATATGTGTGTTATATATTATGGTCTGTATATGTGTGTTATATATTATGGTCTGTATATGTGTGTTATATATTATGGTCTGTATATGTGTGTTATATATTATATTCTGTATATGTGTGTTATATATTATGGTCTGTATATGCGTGTTATATATTATGGTCTGTATATGTGTGTTATATATTATGGTCTGTATATGAGTGTTATATATTATATTCTGTATATGTGTGTTATATATTATTGTCTGTATATGTGTGTTATATATTATGGTCTGTATATGTGTGTTATATATTATGGTCTGTATATGTGTGTTATATATTATATTCTGTATATGTGTGTTATATATTATGGTCTGTATATGTGTGTTATATATTATGGTCTGTATATGTGTGTTATATATTATGGTCTGTATATGTGTGTTATATATTATATTCTGTATATGTGTGTTATATATTATGGTCTGTATATGTGTGTTATATATTATGGTCTGTATATGTGTGTTATATATTATTGTCTGTATATGTGTGTTATATATTATGGTCTGTATATGTGTGTTATATATTATGGTCTGTATATGTGTGTTATATATTATGGTCTGTATATGTGTTATATATTATGGTCTGTATATGTGTGTTATATATTATGGTCTGTATATGTGTTATATATTATGGTCTGTATATGTGTGTTATATATTATGGTCTGTATATGTGTGTTATATATTATATTCTGTATATGTGTGTTATATATTATGGTCTGTATATGTGTGTTATATATTATGGTCTGTATATGTGTTATATATTATGGTCTGTATATGTGTGTTATATATTATGGTCTGTATATGTGTGTTATATATTATATTCTGTATATGTGTGTTATATATTATGGTCTGTATATGTGTGTTATATATTATGGTCTGTATATGCGTGTTATATATTATGGTCTGTATATGTGTGTTATATATTATGGTCTGTATATGTGTGTTATATATTATGGTCTGTATATGTGTTATATATTATGGTCTGTATATGTGTGTTATATATTATGGTCTGTATATGCGTGTTATATATTATGGTCTGTATATGTGTGTTATATATTATGGTCTGTATATGTGTGTTATATATTATGGTCTGTATATGTGTGTTATATATTATGGTCTGTATATGTGTGTTATATATTATATTCTGTATATGTGTGTTATATATTATGGTCTGTATATGTGTGTTATATATTATGGTCTGTATATGTGTGTTATATATTATGGTCTGTATATGTGTGTTATATATTATGGTCTGTATATGTGTGTTATATATTATGGTCTGTATATGTGTGTTATATATTATGGTCTGTATATGTGTGTTATATATTATATTCTGTATATATGTGTTATATATTATGGTCTGTATATGTGTGTTATATATTATGGTCTGTATATGTGTGTTATATATTATATTCTGTATATATGTGTTATATATTATGGTCTGTATATGTGTGTTATATATTATGGTCTGTATATGTGTGTTATATATTATGGTCTGTATATGTGTGTTATATATTATGGTCTGTATATGCGTGTTATATATTATGGTCTGTATATGTGTGTTATATATTATGGTCTGTATATGCGTGTTATATATTATGGTCTGTATATGTGTGTTATATATTATGGTCTGTATATGTGTGTTATATATTATGGTCTGTATATGTGTGTTATATATTATGGTCTGTATATGCGTGTTATATATTATGGTCTGTATATGTGTGTTATATATTATGGTCTGTATATGTGTGTTATATATTATGGTCTGTATATGTGTGTTATATATTATGGTCTGTATATGCGTGTTATATATTATATTCTGTATATGCGTGTTATATATTATGGTCTGTATATGCGTGTTATATATTATGGTCTGTATATGTGTGTTATATATTATGGTCTGTATATGTGTGTTATATATTATGGTCTGTATATGTGTGTTATATATTATGGTCTGTATATGTGTGTTATATATTATGGTCTGTATATGTGTGTTATATATTATGGTCTGTATATGTGTGTTATATATTATGGTCTGTATATGTGTGTTATATATTATGGTCTGTATATGCGTGTTATATATTATGGTCTGTATATGCGTGTTATATATTATGGTCTGTATATGTGTGTTATATATTATGGTCTGTATATGCGTGTTATATATTATGGTCTGTATATGTGTGTTATATATTATG